>NW_026557633.1:0-152648 GCF_027574615.1 Eptesicus fuscus | reverse complement strand
ATATTCTAAAATATATATATATATTTTTTTATTGATTTCTGAGAAGGAATAGGGAAGAGATGGACTCATCAATGGTGAGAGAGAATCATTGATCAGCTGCTTCCTGCCCGCCCCCTACTGGTGATCCAGCCTGCAACCCTGGCTTGTGCCATGGTTCGGGTTCATAGGTCAACGCTCACCCACTGAGCCAGGCCGCCGGGCTGAGAATGCAATGGACTTTCATGAAGTCTGCCTGTGTGATCACTCAGCGTGTGTGTACGTTTGGGGCGACACCCTGATCTCACGTGGATTCTCTGCCCTAGAAGCCCTCAGTGCCTGAGGCTAAAAGGTGGGTGCGAGGCTTTTCCTGGGGTTTCGGGGGCAGGGGATCCGTGCCGGCTCTCCTGGGGCTCCCTGCCCAGAAGGCAGCCCTTCCAGCCTGAGTCCCGTGCGCTGCTGTGTGTCCCTCGGCCAGAATGAACTTTGGGCCGTGTCACCTGGGATCAGCCCAGCCCTGCCCCCTCCCCTGTAGCACCTCAGTGCCGACGCCCTCCTCTTCCAAACAGGAACAACTTACACAATAATTTTTAAAACTAGGGATAATTTTTTAAGTATGTCTCCCTTTTTAAACACATTTTGTAAATTTTTTATAGAGTGGGAGGGGGAGCGACAGAGAAAGATCGGTCTGAGAGACACAAGGAGTTGGGTGCCTCCCGCATGCGCCCCAACCAGAGCTGGGCATGGAGCCTGCCGCCGAGGTACGTGCCCTTGACCGGAGTCGAACCGGGACCCTTCGGTCTCAGGCCGAGGCTTTATCCAGGGCTGGGAATAACCTTTTCAAACGCAATTTCAGCCCAGCTGGTGTGCACAGAGGAGTGTCATCCGTGCACTGAGAGGTTGCGAGTTGGTTCCGGTCAGGGCACAGGCCTGGGTGGTGGGGTTGACCCTCGGTTGGAGCTGGTACCATGGAAAGCATCCAATTGATCTCTCTCTCTCTCTCTCTCCTCTAACATGTCCTCGGGTGAGGATTTTTAGAGATTGTCCTTAAATAATATCCCCACGGGGTTGCTGTGAGGGCAAGAAGGGCGGCCGACCCTGCATATCGAGTGGGTGGGGAGGGGCCCGCCTGGGAAGGGGTCTCGGTCAAGGACCCTAACCCCGTTAACAGGGGTGGTCAGCCGCCCAGCGTCCCAGGGACCTGCTCACCGCGTGTCCAGCCTCCGGCTCCCCCCACGCCCTGCGAGGCAGTGACAGACACGGAGGCTCAGAGAAGTCAAGTCACTTTCCCAAGCACAGCTATCAGGTGGAGACCCAGGCATCTGGACCCCGGGGGCCAGTGTGCTTAACCATCAGGCTTCCCAGTGGCAGTCAGACACAGAGGGACCAAGGTCAGGTGTGTGAGAGGAAGCAGCTGGTTCCTGCTTCTCTCCCCGGAACTGCCTCTGGCTCACCTGTATCTCATCCCCCTCGTCTCCTACGGGGCAGCTAAGATACCGCTTCTGGAAATCCGGTGATCTAACTTCCCCCGAACCTTCCGAGGCCTCCGCAGGACAACAGTGAAACCACACTCACAGCGGCCGGCACTCAGGCCGGCTCCGGCCGGCTCCTTCCTGCGGCCTTGGGCCTGGCTGGCCCTCTCCCGGCATCGCCATCCGGAGTCACCCAGGCCTCCACCGGGCCCCGCCTCACAGCCCTTCCCTGACCCCTCAGCCTCCACTGCCCACCCCCACATGCCCTCTTCAGCCCATCACCCTCCTTCTTCTATAAAATATATTTTTATTCATTTCGTCATGTGCCCTGACCGGGACTTGAACCGTGACCTCCTGGTTCACAGTTTGACGCTCAACCGCTGAGCCACACCAGCTGGGCTCACCCTCCCCGCCCCCTTTTTTTCTTGGTTTTGCTTTGTTAGTCCCCACCTGAGGGTATTTTTCCATTGATTTTAGGGAGAATGGGAGAGAGAGGGAAAGACAGAAACATGGATGTGAGGGAGACACACGGACGGGACCCTTCGGTCCGCAGGCGACGCGCTGCCCACTGAGCTCCGGCCGGGGCCCCTCCTGTTTCAAACCAGATCCAGGGCTGTTTCCGCATCTGCCGTCCGTCCTCCTCCTCTCCCCCTGGACCGTCAGCCTCAGAGCGGCCGGACAGGGCTTCCTGTGGGCTCGGGCTCCACCCCGGGCCGCCTGCCCTGGCCACCAGGGGCCCCGTGGGTCTTGCATACCCATGGCCGTCCCAGCTCTCCGCGAGGCGGCCGCAGGCGGTGGAGACCGGGTCGCAGACGGTGGAGACCCGGCCGCAGGCGGTGGAGACCGGGTCGCAGACCAGGTGGGTTCCCGCTCAGCGGGAGCTCGCGGCCGCCTCTCCTCTCCCACTCCCGCCGCGTGGTCACCGTGAGAGCCATCGGGAGCCGTGGGAAGCAGGTGGCCAGCGGCTGGGCCTGGAGGGTGGGGGGTCGGGGAGGACACGGTTTGGGGGGTCGGGAGTGAGGCTGGAATGGGTTCAGGGGCCGAGCGAGGAGGGCGGCCCAGGCTGCTCCCGTCCCCCGCACGGCAGGCGAGGCCCCTGCACCCAGGCGATACGGGAGGGTGCGGAGGCGGAGCGGCGTGGAAGGACCACCCCCGGGCCCCAGGCCCCCGCCAGGCCCGCACAGACCTCTGGGAGCACCAGCCCGGCCCCAGGTCACAGCCTGGCTCCAGACCCACAGCCCCGGCAGGCGGGGAGCTGCTCACAGGTGAGGAGGCAGGTGCGCTACCTCCCGCTGGTGGGACTGGGGGGCGTTCACCTCCATCACCTCCCACCGGTCCCCCCTTTAGACTCCAGGGCAGGAACGGCCGCCGGGAGCTGGGTGGGTTCAGAGGGTCCCTCCCCTCCCCCGCGAGCCCCCCCCCCCCGCAGCGAGGTGACACCCCACAGAAGCCGGGCGGGCTCGCACGTCATCAGTGACTTTATTGCGGGGCAGATGCTGGTGAGTTGCTTCCACGCGCTTCTCAGAGCGCGCATCTCCGCCCCCCCCCCCTCCTGGGTGGCAGACCAAGGAGCCCGCTGCCAGGCCCCTCCCTGCCCCCCAATCTGTCCCGGCGAGGGGGAGGGGGTCAAGACCCAAGGGGCCGCCTCGCTGCCCGCCCCCCCCAAAGGGTGGGTGCGCGAGGAAGGGAGGGGGCAGGGGACAATGAGGAGGCCCCTTTCACGGGGTGGGGCGCGCCGGGGGTCAGGAAGGGTGGGCGGAGGGGAGATCTGATTGCCTCGACTTCACTGCCCTTTGCAAACTGGGACAAAACTCGGAGGAAAAACACACGCTACTTTGAACTCAGGGAAAAAATAAAGTCCGCTCGGAACGGCCGCTCTCCCGGCCCAACCGCGGGCAGCCCCGCCCCTCGCATCCTCCGCCCCAGCCTCCGGGGAAAGCGGGGTTTGGGGGGGGGGGGGGGCGGAAACAGCTGGGCAGGACCCGAGAACGTTGGGGCACCGGGCGGTTCAGTCCGGGGAGGAGCGAGGCGGGGGACGAGCGGCTCCTGGCGGCTACCCCAGCGGCCACGGCGGGAAGGGCCCCCCGCCCTCGGGGCCCGGCGCCCCGGTGGCTCCTGCTGCCGCCGCCGCTGCTGCTGCCGCCGCCGCCGCCGCCGCCGCCCGGCCGTGGATGCGCTGGTGGCGCAGCAGGTGCTCGCGGCGGCCGAAGCCCTTGCCGCACTGCCAGCAGGCGAAGGGGCGCGCGCCCGAGTGCGTCTTGCGGTGGCGCACCAGGTGCTCCCGCCAGTAGAAGGTCTTGCCGCACTCGCAGCAGGCGTGCGGCCTCTCGCGGGCCGGCAGCGGGCGCAGCGCGGGCCCGGGACACGCGGGGCCGCCGGGGTGCGTGCCGCGGTGGCGCCGCAGGTGCTCCTTGCGCCGGAAGGCCTTGCCGCACTCGGGGCAGGCGTGCGGCTTCTCGGCCGAGTGGCTCTGCCGGTGGCGCAGCAGGTGCGCCGGCTTCAGGGACGTCTTGCCGCACTCGGGGCAGGACACGGTGCCCGCGGCGGCGGCCAGGAGGGCGGGCAGGTCGGGCGCGGGCAGGGCCGGCGGGGCCAGCGGGGGGCTGCCCGGCTCCTGCTTGTAGGGGCGCGGGGCCTGGGCGTCCCCGGCGGCCGGCTCCTCAGCCCCTGGGACCGCGTCTCCTGCCGGGCAAAGGCGCAGTCAGGCGGCGCTGGGGAAGGGGGTCCTCATTCATTCATCCCTGCGGCTCCCACAGCGGCGCCTGCTGCCGTCAGTGCGCTACACAGACGTGCAAATGGGTGTGCGGGTGTGTGAGGGGGGGCGGGGGAGGGGGAGTGGTACAGGTCACAGAAGAGACGTGGAAGGGCGAACCGAGGGATTAGATGCAAGAATTGAGGAGAAAATGGGGAGATAAATGAAGACATGCGAGGGGATGGATGGATGGGTGTTAGATGAATGGATCGGTGAATGGACGGATGATTGGTGGGTAGGTGGGTGGATGGAGAATGGGCAGGTGGGTGGATGGATTGATGATAGGTAGATGGAGGATAGACAGATGGGTGGCTGGATAGGTGGGTGGATGGACGGATGATGGAGAGGTAGGTGGGTGGATGCATGGACTGATGGTAGGTAGATGGATGGGTAGGTGGGTGGATGGAGGGATGACGGATGCGCAGGTGGGTGGATGGATGGACTGATGGTAGGCAGATGGAGGGTAGACCGATGGGTGGATGGAGGGATGATGGAAGGACAGGTGGGTGGATAGATAGGGATGATGGGTGGATAGATGGGTGAATGGATAGGTGGGGATGGAGGAATGATGGGTGGATGGGTAGGTGGGTGGATGGACAGATGGTAGGTAGATGGAGGTAGACAGATGAGTGGCTGGATAGGTGGGTGGGTGGGTGGATGGATGGGTGGTAGGTGGGTGGATGGATGGACTGATGGTAGGTAGACAGGTGGGTGGATGGATAGATGGATGGGTAGGTGGGTGGGTGGGTGTATGGATGGGAAGGTAGGTGGGTGGATGGATGGACTGATGGTAGGTAGACAGGTGGGTGGATGGATAGATGATGGATGGGTAGGTGGGTGGATGGGTGGTCCCTGTCCTGTGACCCTCCCCACCCTCCCCGGGTCCTCCCTGCTCTGGCCTCCATCCTGCTGCCTCCACTTTCGCCCTTGAGATGACCCTCAAGCTGCTGTTAGGACACAGCCCTCTCCCGGCACCGGGATAGCGTTCTGCTGTGCTGGCCGTCCAGGTCTGCCTCCATCGCCCCTTCTCCACAGGTTCACCTGACCTCCCTTCCTCACCGTCACGCGTGTGACCAGGATGGGCGGCTCCAGTCCCAGCCCCACGGCGGGCTCGTGTGCCAGGTCTGGGCTCTCGGGACGGGTGCTGCCCCGCTGGCCACGGCGCCCAGGTCGGGGAGAACATGACTCAGGTGGAGCCGATGAGACATGATGCGGGGACTCTGTGCAACCAGCTGAGGGTGTGGGCACAAAGGCCCGGGTCAGACTGCCTGGTGCCACCCCCGCTTTGCCAGCACCTGCTCTCGGTGAGTTACCCGTGTCTGCATGCGTGTCTGCAGCTACAGAATGTGGGCACCTGAGCGCATCTCTGGGGCTGTGGTGGGATTTCACCTCGCGGGCCAGAACCACGCCTGGGCATGTCGCCGGCGGGCGCTCTTGTCCAGCCCCCTCACCCCCCCCCTTTGCCCTCCTGGGCGGGGCCATCGCTTCATCTCTAGCCCCAGGGCCCAGCGCAGGGTCTGGGGCCTACAGCAAGGCGGCCAGGGACACCCACTGAGAAACGATGAGGGGCGGGCGGGGGAAAACTGTGGTGCGGGAGGGCCGGCCGCTCACCTAGAGCCATCATCCCACCGTCTTCCTTCTGGAGGCCGACCCCGGAGCCGTCCGCCCCGTCCCGAGGGGCCCGCATCGCCGGTCCCTGAAACGAGACACCACATTCTGAGGTGAGACGCCTGAGAGATGGCCTGGATTTTTCGCCCCTTCTCCCCCCCCCACTTCACCTTCCACCACTCACGAGTCCCATCGCCAGCTCTGAGGCAAGCCGGCTGCCCTGCTGGGGGATGCTCGCTCGGCCACCCCATGTGAGACCCGTGAGGGCGACCCCTCGCATCCCCCAGCCCCAGCTTTCAGGGGACAACAGCCTCAGGCGACATCTTAGCTGCCACCACCTGAGACGTGGAGCCAGACCCGTCACAAGATCCCAACCCTCAGAGATTGCGTAGGATGCTACGTTTATTTTTAAACCAGAGTTTGGGGCGACCTGTTACACAGCAACAGCTGACCGATACACCTGCTCTGAATAGTGAGCTAGCTGCTACTGCTGCTTTTTTTTTTTTAATGGAAGGGAGAGGGAGAGACAGAAACATCAGTGATGAGAGAGAACCACTGACCGGGCTGCCTCCTGCACGCCCTCCACTGGGGGCAGAGTCTGCAACCCGGGAATCAAACCGTGACCTCCAGGCTCAACCACTGAGCCCCACCGGCCAGGCTGCCTTAGCTTCTCACTGCCCTTTGCAAACTGTGACAAAATGGGGTGTCTGCCTCCCATAGTCTAACCCGAGCCCCCAACCCCGGCTTCTGCTCACACAGCTCCAGTCCACTCTGCCCTTTCTCTGCCAGAGACCAGGGTGAGTGGCTGCACACAAAATTAGTTTGTTGGCCCTTTAAGAGGGTGGCTGCATTCCCGGCCACCTCTCGCTGGCAGACGGCAACCCCGCTGCTTTTCACAGCCAGCTGTTACCTGGGCACCAGGCTCCGGCCTGGTGCTCTGGGTTGGGGAGCCCAGCCTGGAGTTTCGACCCCCGAGGTTTCAGTGGTCACCCCCCACGGCGGAGCTATCCCCCCAGCACGTCAGCCGCCGTCTGTGGGGGCCCGGGCAGCCCTGTGCGCCTCTGCACCTCCTGCCAGCCCCTAGGCCAGGGGTTCTCAGCCTTCCTCACGCCGCGGCCCTTTAACACAGCTCCTCATGCTGTGGTGACCCCCAGCCATAACATTACGTGCGCTGCTAGTTCATAACTGTCATTTTGCCACTGTTATGAATCGTAATGGAAATATCTGATACGCAGGATGTCTTAGGCCAGTGGTCGGCAAACTCATTAGCCAACAGAGCCAAATGTCAACAGTACAGCAATTGAAATGTCTTTTGAGAGCCACATTTTTTAAACTTAAACTATATAGGTAGGTACATTGTTATTAACTTAATTAGGGTCCTCCTAAGCTGGCCTTTGCTAAAAACTCAAGGGGCCAAAGAGCCACATGTGGCTCGTGAGCCGCAGTTTGCTGACCACTGTCTTAGGCGATCCCCCAAAGGGGTCGCGACCCACAGGTTGAGAACCGCTGCTCTATGCGGTCTCCGCTTTCCGTCCTCGGCTGTCAGGGTTCTGTCCAGCGAGTCGTCAGGCGATTACCCAGGGTGTTTTTTCTATTATTTTGGCTGTAATTCCAGTTTGGTCCTGGGAGCGTGTCCATGTAGCTTCCACGTACTCTGCCGCCAGTTTGTAGTTCCTCCGAGCGTGCTTCCCAACAGGTGTAGTGTGGCCTCACAGACGTAAAGTAAATGCGCGCATTCGCAGCACAGAATCCAGTGAGTTTCAACATACGCTGAGTGGCCAGATGATGATGATCTCCGAACGCATAATTATCTGACCACTCAGTGTCTATCCTATAGAATAAAAGGCTAATAGGCAAACTGTCCCCTCGACCAGTTCGACCAGCAGGCAGGCCGGCAAGACCCCACCCATGCACGAAGTCATGCACCAGGCCTCTAATACACACACACACACACACACACACACACACACACACACACACCCCGAGTGGCCAGGTAATTATGCGTTCAGAGATCATCATCATCTGGCCACTCAGTGTGTGTGTCGGCTCAAGAAACCACCTCGCAGCCGAGGTGGGGAGCACATCCAGGGCCCCGAAGCCCGTGCACAGGCATCGCCTCCCCATCTCCGGCCTGCAGTCACCGATGCGATTTCCGCCCCCCCAGAGCGGACTTCCTGTCCCGGAACGTTACGTCACGCGCTTCTGGGGTCCGGTTTCAATATAATTCTTTGGCCGTGAGGATACCGGCCTATGGCTTCTTCTCTTGTACCGTCTTCGGTTTTGGTATTGGGGTGATGCTGGCCCCACAGAATGGGTGGGAAACGGTCCCTCCTCCCTCCTCACGTTTGGGAAGAGTCCGTGTGGAGTTGATGTCTTTTCTCCCCGACTTCCCCGATGCAGTCGCCTGGATGGAGGCCTGGTGCCCCCAATGCCGGGGGGCAGGCCTGTCCAGGCACAGGGAGGTGGCAGCCGAGGGGACTGGGTGCGAGCGGGGCCCCCCCTCACCCCCCAGCCGCCGCCGCGCTCACCCAGAGCTCCTCCAGCAGGGCCAGCGCCTCCTCGCCGCTCTGGGGCCGCCGGCTGCACACCCAGGCCTGGATGTCGGCGGGGAAGGCGCTCAGGAACTGCTCCAGCACCAGCAGCTCCAGCATCTGCTCCTTGGTGCGCACCTCGGGCTGCAGCCAGTCCCGGCACAGCGCGCGCAGCAGGCCCAGCGCCTCCCGGGGGCCCGGCGCGTCGCCCAGGTGGAAGTGGCGGAAGCGGTGCCACGGCGAGTCCAGGACCAGGACCTCGGTGGCCTGGCCCTCCTGCTTCACGGGCTGGGGGGACGGGGTCTCCATGGGGCCGTGAGCCCTGGACGGGGCGGGGCGGACAACAGCACCTGCGGGAGGGACATCGGCATGGTGAGAGCGCAGCCCGGCTCCGCCAGGACCCTCGGCCACCGCCCGCCGCGGGGGACGGGAGCAGGGGTGCAGGTGCGCACCCCAGCGTCCCCCCTTAGGAGCAGAGTGACTTGGAACTGCCTCTCTGTGCCTCAGTTCTCCCCCACCCCCCATTAAACAAAGTGCTGTCCTGGACAAGGTGGCTCAATGGGTAGGGCATCGTCCCATGAACCCAAAGGCTACCGGTTTGATCCCCGGTCAGGGCACATACAATAAGCCATCAGTGGCCCTGGCCAGTGTTGCTCAGTGGATAGAGCATCAGCCTGCGGACTGAAGGGCCCCGGGTTCGATTCTGGTCAAGGGCACATGCCGGCCATGTGGGCTTGATCCCCAGTGGGGGGCGTGCAGGAGGCAGCCGAGCAATTATTCTCTCTCATCACTGATGTTTCTCTCTCTCTCCCTCTCCCTTCCTCTCTGAAATCAATACAAATATATTTTTAAAAAAAGAAGCAATCAATGAATACACAAATAAATGGAACAATAAATGGATGTTTCTCTCTCAAATCCATCAATAAAAATGAATTTTAAAAAGTAATGCACGCTCTGGCTGGTTTGGCTCAGTGGAGAGAGCGTCAGCCTGCAGACTGAAAGGTCCCAGGTTCGATTCCAGTCAAGGGCATGTACCTTGGTTGTGGGCACATCCCCAGTGGGGGGTGTGCAGGAGGCAGCTGAATCAGTGTCTCTCTCATCGATGTTTCTAACTCTATCCCTATCCCTTCCTCTCTGTAAAAAAAATCAATAAAATATATTTTTTAAAAAACAAAGAAAGTAACGCAGGCGGTAAGAGATCAACCGAAGGACTTGTATGCATGCATATAAGCACAACCAATGGACGCAAGACACTGGGGGGTGAGGGCATGTATGGGAGTGGGGTGGGAGGGACAATGGGGAGATATGGACACATGTAATACCTTAATCAATAAAAAAAAGAAAAGAAAAGAAAGGAACGCAGGCTGGATTAATTAAATGGCTCAGAGACAGGCGCTGGAGCGGGGCTGCCTGGCTCCAACGTTCCGCTCTGCCACTGGCCCGCTGTGTGACCTGGGACACACGACTTGCCCTCTCTGTTCTCCACCTGGAACAGAAGACTAGTGACGGCTCCTTCCCCACGGGCAGCTCTGCGTCAGCCCAGGGAACACCTGTCTCCTCCCGGGGGCTAACAGCCACACGTGTGGCCTTGGGCTGGGTAATGCCGTGCTGTGGCCGCTACCCTTCGCCATAGGAAACGCTGAACTTCGCCCTGGCCGGGATGGCTCAGTGGACAGAGCGCCGGCCTGCGGAGTGAAGGGTCCCGGGTTCGATTCTGGTCAAGGGCATGTACCTTGGTTGCAGGCTCCTCCCTGGCCTGGGCCCTGCGTGCAGGAGGCAACCAATAGATGTGTTTCTCTCACATCGATGTTTCTCGCTCTTTCCTTCTCCCACTCTCTCTAAAAAAAAAAAAAAGCCGAAACTGGTTTGGCTCAGTGGATAGAGCGTCGGTCTGCGGACTCAAGGGTCCCAGGTTCGATTCCGGTCAAGGGCATGTACCTTGGTTGCGGGCACATCCCCAGTAGGAGGTGTGCAAGAGGCAGCTGATCGATGTTTCTCTCTCATCGGTGTTTCTAACTCTCTATCCCTCTCTCTTCCTCTCTGTAAAAAATCAATAAAATATATTAAAAAAAAAAAAGCAATGGAAAAATATCTCGGGGTGAGGATTAAAACAAAACAAAACAAAACAAAACATACCGCTAGCCCTGGCTGGTGTGGCTCAGTGGATAGAGCACCAGCCTGCGGACTGAAGGGTCCCGGGTTTGATTCCGGCCAAGGGCACCTGCTGGGGTTGCAGGCTTGAACCCCAGTAGGGGGCATGCAGGAGGCAGCCGACGGATGATTTTCTCTCATCCTTGATGTTTCTCTCTCTCCCTTCCTCTCTGACATCAATAAAGAAATATATTTAAAAACAACAACATACTGTTCTTAACGTCATCCCAATAAATCCAATAAACCCTACCTCTGGCCCCAACCCTAGCCCCGACCCTGACCCTAAAAATAAATAAATTCGATAAAAACTTAAAAGAAAAAGAAAATGCTGACCTTCTCTCCTCCACTAGGTGCCAGTAGTGCCTCCCCAGTTCTGACAACCAAACGTGTCTAAGACATTGCCCTGGCCCCGGGACAAAGGTTACTCAGAGCACAAGCCCCGCCCCGCCCCCCCCGCCCCGCCCCCGCCCCGCCAGGTGTCCCTGAACTAGGTACACCGGCCTCCTTTCCCGGGTCTAAAATCACACAGACCTAAGAGCTGCAGTGAAAGTTCAAGCGTTTCTCCCAATACTCCACGGTTGTGGGTTCGATCCCCGGTCAGGGCACATACCAGAATCAACCAACGGCCCTGGCCGGTGTGGCTCAGTGGACAGAGTGTCGGCCTGTGGACCAAAGGGTCCCGGGTTCGATTCCGGTCAAGGGCACATACCTTGGTTGCAGGCTCTTCCCCGGCCAGGCTCGTGCAGGAGGCAGCCAATGGGTGTGTTCCTCTCACATCGATGTGTCGCTCTGTTTCCCTCTCTCTTCTAGTCCCTAAGAATCAACGGGAAAATATCCTCAGGTGAGCAACAACAAACATCAACCACTGAGTGCAGAAATCAAAGGAACCGCAAATCAGTATTTCTCTCTTTCCCTCCCTCTCTCTAAAAATCAATCAATAAAAGTGTTAGTGCCGAAACCGGTGTGGCTCAGTGGATAGAGCATTGGCCTGCGGACTGAAAGGTCCCAGGTTTGATTCCGGTCAAGGGCATGTACCTTGGTTGCGGGCACATCCCCAGTGTGTGTGGGTGGGGGGGTGCAGGAGGCAGCTGATCGATGTTTCTCTCTCATCTGATGTTTCTAACTCTCTATCCCTCTCTCTTCCTCTCTGTAAAAAATCAATAAAATATATATATTTTTTAAAAAGTGTTAGCCCCAGCCAGTTTGGCTCAGTGGATAGAGCATCAGCCTGCAGACTGAAAGGTCCCGGGTTCAATTCCGGTCAAGGGCACATGTCCAGGTTGGGGGCTCGATCCCAGTGGGGCGCGTGCAGGAGGCAGCCAATCAGTGATTCTCTCATCATTGATGTTGCTCTCCCTCTCCCTCTCCCTTCCTCTCTGATTAAAAACATAATTACATTTTTTAAATTTTATTAAAAAATAAACAATTTTAAATTAGATGCATGTGCTTGTTTTGTTAATAGCTGCACCCCCTCCCCCTTACACTCCCTTCCCCACAACTCACAAAGTCTCAGTAACATAAGTCACTAACTGGCCAAGGACTTGCTTCGCCCACGGGCTCTCCTCAGCACCTCCGTTCCTTACAACCTGAATTATTTTTTAACTTATAGTTACTAATTTGAAAGAGGAGAGAGGGAGAGAGGGGGAGAGAGAGAGAGAGAGAGAAACATCGATTTGTGCCACTTATGGGTGCATTCATTGGTTGATTCTTTTTTAAAAATATCTATTTTTATTGATTTCAGAGAGGAAGAAGGAAGGAGAGGGAGAGGGGGAGAGAAACATCAATGATGAGAGAATCATGGATCAGCTGCCTCCTGCACGCCCCCTACTGGGGATGAGCCAGCAACTGGGATATGTGTTTTGACCTGGAATGGAACCCGGGACCCTTCGGTCCACAGGCCGACGCTCTACCCACTGAGCCACACCAGCCAGGGCCGTTGGTTGATTCTAGCATGTGCCCTGGCCTGGGATGGAACCCCCAACCTCGGTGTAATCAAGGCCGCCAGGCCAGGGCCCCACAAGCACCTACATGCATTTGAAATCGAGCTGCAAATGGGAACAGGCATTGGAATAAGAAGTAGGCGGGCCCGCCTGGCTCCGTGGGTGAGCACTGACCTCTGAACCAGGAGGTCATGGTGCGATTCCCGGTCAGGGCTCCATCCCCCAGTGCGGGGCGTGCAGGAGGCAGCCGATCAACGATCCTCTCTCATCCTGATGTTCCTACTTCTCTCTCCCCCTCCCTTCCTCCCTGAAATCAATGCAAAAAATAAATAAATAAATAAAAATATATACATACACACACACACATACACACATATTTAAAAGTAAAGACATAAATAAAAGACAGTGGTTGGAGGCTGGGGGGGAGGGGAAACGGGAGGAGGGGAAACGGGGGGGGAGGGGGCGGCCTCGGGTGATAAGAGCAGCAAGCTGAGGGAGGAGGTGGGGCGGGACACACTCCTCCTCAAGAGAGAATCCCAGAAATTGTCGGGAACCCCACAACTTCTCCAAGGGCGTGGAAAGCGCGCGCGAAAGGGCCCACCTGCACCCCGTCTGGGGGGGGGTCATGACCTCCCCCTAAAGCCCTTCTCCAAACCTTTCCCACGGGTCCCAGTCTCGTCCCTAGGGCCCCGCCCCTCCCCCAGCCGGGCCCCCTCCCCCTGCCCTCGCCCCACTTCCAAGGCCCTCCCCAACTCCACTCCCTCCATTTCCAACTCTTTTCTGCGACCCCCCCCACTTACCAACCCTCCCCCTCCCGCTCGCTCCCCCCTCCCCCTCCCTCACCCCCACCGCGACCCCCTTTTTATCCCCTCCCCACAACGCTCCCTCCCTCCCTTCACCGGCCCCCAGCACCCCCCCACCCCAAGGCTCCAACCACCTCCCCCCAATCCCTCCCTCATAGTCCCCTCACTCACCTTACTCTCCCAGGCGAGGCCCCCCCAAGCCCCTCACCTCCTCGCACATGCGCACAAAGCTCACCGGGACTCCATGCCCCGGCAGGCCTTGCGCCAAACTCTTCCGTCCTCCCCTCCCCCTACCACTGCCGGGGACCTAGTGGTCCGTTCCGCCTGACGAACCGCCCCCAGCCCCACGGACCTCGCCGGCACTACATTTCCCAGGGAGCCGCGCGGCAAGAGAGGCTTCCCATTGGCTCTCTCCTTGGTGACCCGTGCACGTCCGTCCCCCGAATGGCTCCGCCAGCGCCAGAAATACACTTCCCAAGATGCACCGAGGGCTACCAGCCGGCCTATTGGCCGTCACAAATACGGCCTCGCCCAGCGCGCCAGGCTCTCGGACTACATTTCCCAGAATGCAGACAGGGCTTCCCATTGGGTCGCGCGCCGACGCCGAGCGTGCGCAGACGTGCGGACGGGGAGGAGGTGGGGGGACCCGCGGAGTGCCGAGGGAGGGAGGAGGAGGGACCGTGGTGGCGTCGTCGTGGAGACCGGAGGAGGCGGGACGCCGCCGGGCACTTGGGAAATGGGGCCCTTGGGTCCGAGGAACGGGCCGAGGAAGAAGGAGGAGGGGCCTGGCCCGAACCTCCGCGCCAATCCCGGCAAGCTGGGTGGGTCTCCTTGACAACGGGTCGCCTCTCACCCCTCCCCCGCCCGGCGGAACGAACCAGGTCCCCGGTCCTGGCGGGGTCCGGACGTGACCCGGGCGCCCTGGCTCGGCTATGTCCGCGCGAACCGGATACACAGCCTCGGTTTCCCCTCTGTGAATCGGGGAGGGTACCTCCTGCCACACTCCCGACGTGCCCCCATCGGACACGGCGACTGCCTCAGTTTCCCCATCTCAGAAATGGGGAGAAGAAGATTCCAAACCAACGAACAGCAGGCTGCGTGGGGCGATTGGGGGCGACCGGGCCAGTGGGGGTTGGGGAGCAGTGAGGGGTGACCAGACCAACAGGGAGGCAGTGAGGGGCGACCGGCATTGGGGGCAGTTGGGGGCGACTAGGCTGGCAGGCAGGTGAGCAGTTAGGAGCCAGTGGTTCCAGATTGTGAGAGGGATGTCCGACTTCTGGTTTAGGCCCAATCCCCAGGATCAGGCCTAAGCCAGCAGTTGGACATCCCCAGAGGGGTCCTGGATTGGAGAGGGTGCAGGCTGGGCTGAGGGGACCCCCTCCCTGCACGAATTTGATGCACCGGGCCGCTAGTAAAAATATATTTTAAATAAAGTAAAACAACAAAGAAGAAACCACAAAGTGATTCCCCAGTAATTCTAGTCCCCACCTGGCACCATATATAAAGTTAATACAATATTATTATTTTTGTTAATATATTTTTATTGATTTCAGAGAGGAAAACTGATGAATATTCTGCTGAAACCCTCCCCTAAATTTTTTGCCCTTGGAAAAGAAAGAAAACCCTAAAGAGAGAGGATGCCTGTGCGGCTCGCTCATTTTTGCTAGCCAGTGAGCAAGTCCAGGGCCAAGGAGGGCTGGATGTGCCAGGGGACGGGAGAGCAGGAACAGACAGAGAATGCCCTTAAAGGAAGTGGGGTGAGTGGATAGAAAACGAATTGTGCCGCCCTGACCAGTTTGGCTCATTGGATAGAGTGTCGGCCTGCGGACTGAAGGGTCCCAGGTTCGATTCCGGTCAAGGGCATGTACCTTGGTTGCGGGCACATCCCCAGTGGGGAGTGTGCAGGAGGCAGCTGGTCGATGTTTCTCTCTCATCCATGTTTCTACCTCTCTATCCCTCTTCCTTCCTCTCTGTAAAAAAAATCAATAAAATATATTTTTAAAAAAGAAAACTAATTGTGCCAAGCAGGCAGTTTAGAAAAATTAATGCAGTCAGACTACTTGAAGTTAGGGGGCAGTACAAACCCTAAATGATAAGGATGAGTCCATGATTTGACTCCTGCACATAAAACCAGTGGGGAATGAAGCATGGTAGCCATCACCTCAGGTAGAAACTGCAGTTTTTAACCTTAACTTTAACCTGCTGTTTGGCCTCTGTGCTTATTTTCTTGCTAAAACAATAGAAAAGTTACTTTGATTTTCTGAACTTATGTATGCTATCCCAATCCATTGAATGCTCCATGGATGATGGTTTGAATGTCCCATTGATTGTGATCTCACTGGTCATTGAAGCACATTCTTCTGGGACCCAGGACAGCTCAGTTACCCGAAAGTGTCTCAGTGGCTACAGATAATGCATTCTGGTTGACTCAGTGGTCCCGGAATCTGGACAGCACAATTCTTCTGAATTGCCTCGGTGGCCCCAGATAATGTGTTCCTGCTGATTCAGTGATCCGTAGACCCAAAACTATACTTATCTTTATAGATAACTAACTTGCTCAGTTTCGCTTCTGTAACTGCTTTGTGCAAACCAGGCTCCTCATTCCAAACCCGAAGATGTAATGGATACCTTTGTGATGTTCTGCCTATCTGAGCTAGATGTGGAGAGCATTTCGGGGCTGCCAGGTTTGGAGTGCTGAATTACCCCCTGGTAAGCCGCCGGCCTTTAATAAATGACTCCATAATTGGACTTGTTGAGGCGTCCTTTGTGAGATTCGGGGTACACTACAATTGCTACCATGCTTCAAGCTGCTCCCTAACACCACCTGCCTGCCGGTGTGTGCGCGGCAGGTACCCCCCAACACAGTCTCCCAGCACCCAGTGCACCGTCAGCACTGGTGGGCGGTGGGATGAAGGGCTGACTCCCGGGATGCCCGCCCTCCTCTTCTCCACCAGCGAACAGGGCACATCCCTCA
Organism: Eptesicus fuscus; assembly: GCF_027574615.1. Classification (NCBI taxonomy): domain Eukaryota; kingdom Metazoa; phylum Chordata; class Mammalia; order Chiroptera; family Vespertilionidae; genus Eptesicus; species Eptesicus fuscus. The sequence continues at coordinate 136,441 of NW_026557633.1, read as the reverse complement.
GTTCAAACGCCGCCTCTTCCATGAAGCCTTCCCAGGCCACTCCCACCCCAGTCAACCTGGCGCCTCATGGGAGCTTCCCCGGGGTGCCCCTTCTCTCTCCATCTCCTGCCTGGACTATTGATTTCCTGTGTCTTCCCCCTCCCCATCCTCCCGTGAACAACTCAACAACAGACACCCAGGCCTTGCCAGCTCCTGGGGGGGTGGGGGTGGGGTGGGGGGGGAGGGGCTGCGGAGTAAGCAAGGGCTAAGGCAGGTGGCTCTCACCCCACTTCCCAGGCCCGAGGGCGAGGATTCCTTTGGCAGCTCATATCCTACTGAGCCAGCCTGTGCTCCGAGCCCCGATGTAATTATTACCCAAAATAATAATTAACTTTCCCTCTGTGCCGGGCTCCGGGCTGCAGAGGCTGAGTGGGGGGGACCTGGGGCCTCTCTGGGTCTCCAGCCCAGGCACCTGGAGGCTCCGGAATGTTTCCTGGAAGAACAGGTGATGGACGAGCAGGTGAATGCAGGGGGGGGGGGGGGGGGGAGGGGTGTTTCCTGGGAGGAATGGCTGGGGGAGGGGGCTGGGTTTGAGCGTGACTCATCTGCTCCGGGCCTCAGGAAACACTTAAGAATAAATAATTAAATTGCAAATGAATTGCTTAATGATGGGCTGCCCCAGATCAAAGCGTCCGCCAGCCAAAGCGTTTGTAGCGGGAGGAGAGGGAGTGAAGTGCGGTAGCCGTCACCTCGGGTAGAAGCTGCTGTTTGGCTTCCGTGCTTGTTTGCTTGCTAAAACAATAGAAAGTCATTTTGATTTTCTGAACTTACGGATGATTGAATACTCCCTTGACGGCGGTTTGAATGTCCCATTGATTGTGATCTCACTGGTTACGAAGCACATTCTTCTGGGACCCAGGACAGCTCAGTTATCCCAGATTGTCTCAGTGGCTCCAGATAACTGAGTTTCGGGGGACTCAGTGGTCCCGGACTCCGGACGGCACGATTCTTCTGAATTGCCCCGGTGGCCCAGCTAACGAGTTTCTGCTGACTCAGCGATCCGGAGACACTTCAGATCACTAACTTGCTCCGTTTCGCTTCTGTAAAATGCTTCTCGCGAAACAGGTTCCTCTCCCAGACCCAAAGATGTAATCGATGCCCTGGTGACATTCTGCCCGTTAAGCCGGATGTGGGAGCCGTTCGGGGCTGCGAGGTCTGGAGCGCTTTAGCCCCTCGTCAGCCGCCGGCCTTTGATACATGACTCCATGATCGGACTTCTCGAGGCGCCCTTTGTGAGATGGGGGTGCGCTACAGCTGGAGGAGAGGTGGGCGAGGTTGGCACCTTCCCCGAGGGACTCAGCAGGAGCCGCCCAGGCCCAGGTTTGGTGGCCGGCGGCAGCTGTGGGGCCTGGTCTGGCTCCTGGGGGACCCTGGGCCTCCCCCGGCTGGGTACCCTCGTCCCTGGACACAGGGACCGTGAGCAGGGCCCAGGCAGGAAGGAGTCAGACGAGGCTCGATGGCCCACAGGTCCGGGTGTCGGCAGCTCCGGAGAGGGTTCCCCCGGGGATTGATTTGGGGGGAGCACACATTTTAGCGGGCAGGTGAATTCGCCGATCTGGAAGTCAGCTACGAAGAGGATGGACTATGTTTTATAAATAACTAACTAGAGGCTCGGTGCGCGGAATCGGGTCGAAACCGGCTCTCCGACATCCCCCGGGGGTCCCGGATTGCCAGAGGGCACAGACCAGCCTGAGGGACCCCACCCCACAAGTGCACGATCAGGGCCGGGGAGGGACCGCGGGAGGACTCCAGGGCGGGTCTGGCCCACCTCGCCCAGTCCGGATGGGCTGCACCCCAGCAGCAAGCTAACCTGCCGGTCGGAGCGTCTGCCCCCTGGTGGTCAGTGCGTATCATAGCAACTGGCTGAAAGGTCGAATGGTAGGACACAGCATATTAGGCTTTTATTATGTAGGATGTTTAGTTTCTTTCTTTTTTTTTTTAATTGTCACCTGAGGATATCTTTCCATTGATTTTCAGAGAGAGGGAAAGACAGAAATAACGATGTGATAGAAACACATGGATTGGTTGACTCCTGCACGTGCCCTGACCAGGGCCCGGGGCCAGAGAGGAGCCTGCAACCCAGGTACGTGCCCTTGACTGGAATCGAATGCGGAACCCTCTGGTCCGCAGGCTGACATGCTGCCCTAACCACTGAACAACACGGGCCAGGGCAATAATGTTTCATTTCTTTCATTGGGAGAGAATCCTGAGGCAGGGGAGTAAAAAGCTGGGAAAACCGCTGGGCCAGTGGAAGGAGGAAATGAGACCAGATCATTCAACAAGGCCAAGCAGTCGGAGCCGCTCACGGCTGTCCGTCCGGTGACTCGCCGGACCTTGTCTCCCCTAACCAAGGACACAGGGAGCAAGTAGCAAGTGGCTGACACCTCCGCCCCGACCCGAGAACATGCAGCGTAAGTCACGCTGGCCTGGGGGGCAGAGGACAAAGACCCAGTTCATGTCGTCGGTGGCAGCTCAACCCAAGGACAGGTGAGGCTGGGGATGAAGTAACAAAAACGCCGTGAGAGCCCTGGCCAGCTTTGCTCAGTGGTTAGAGCGTCGGCCTGCAGACTGAAGGGTCCCGGGTTCGATTCCGATGAAGGGCACAGGCCCGGGTTGTGGGCTCGATCCCCAGTAGGGGGGCGTGCAGGAGGCAGCCAGTTAGTGATTCTCTTTCATCACTGATGTTTCTATCACTCCCTCCCTCTCTCTTCCTCTCTGAAATCAATAAAGATATATTAAAAAAAAAAAAAAAAACGCCGTGAAAGCCAGACAGGCCCAAGTTGAAAGTACAGCAACGAAGCAGGCCTAGCCCAGTGGTCGGCAAACTCATGAGTCAACAGAGCCAAATAGCAACAGCACAACGATGGAAATTTCTTTGGAGAGCCACATTTTTTAAATGTAAACTTCTTCTAATGCCACTTCTTCAAAATAGACTCGCTCAGGCCGTGGTATTTTGTGGAAGAGCCACACTCAAGGGACCAAAGAGCCGCATGTGGCTCGCGAGCCGCAGTTTGCCGACCACGGGCCTAGGAGAACGCCCCCACACCCCCTACGCGCTCACTGTGACGCATCAGCGCGTGAAACACGCACCTGGAAAGCTGTCCTGTTGACATTTGGCTCTGTGGACTGAGTTTGCCGACCACTGGCCTAAGGCATCCTGCATATCAGATATTTACATTACGATTCAGAACAGTGGCAAAATGACAGTTATCAAGTAGCAACTTACGTAATGTTATGGCTGGGGGTCACCACAACATGAGGGACTGTATTAAAGGGTCGCGGCGTTAGGAAGGCTGAGAACCACTGGTCTAGAGCATGCCCTCACCCCTTCCCGGGCACGAACCTTTACTTTGTGTGTGTGTGTGTGTGTGTGTGTGTGTGTGTGTGTGTGTGTGTGTATTGATTTCAGAGAGGAAGGAAGAGAGGGAGAGAGAGAAGCATCAATGATGAGAGAGAATCATGGGTCAGCTGCCTCCTGCACGCCCCACACTGGGGATCGAGCCTGCAACCTGGGCATGTGGCCTTGACCGGAATCGAACCCAGAACCCTTCAGACCGCAGGCCGACGCTCTATCCACTGAAGTCGTAGGGTCAACACAAGACTTCCAACCTGGGGAGCAGTGGGCAGCAGCACCTCCTCCCGGGCTTACCCCCAAACGTGCCCCGACCGGTGTGGCTCAGCGGGTAGAGCGCTGGCCTGCGGACCGAAGGGTCCTGGGCTCGATTCCGGTCAAGGGCACGTACCTCAGTTGCAGGCTCCTCCCCGGCCTGATCCCTGGTCTGGGCACGTGCAGGAGGCAACCCATCGATGTGTTTCTCTCACGTCGATATTTCTCTCTGTCTTTTCTTCTCTCTTCCACTCTTTCTAAAAAATCAATGGAAAAATACCCTCGGGTGAGGATTAAAACAAAAGAGAGTGATAGATTAAACCTAGATAGAGACACAGAGAGATAGATACCAACATATACGTAGAGATCGAGATAAACATGGATATAGGAATAGACAGAGATAAAGGTAGAGAGATAAACAGAGACAAACATAGAGATGTAGTAGTAATAGAGACCTAGAGATAGAGCCCAACACAGATAGAGAGAGAGAGAGAGAGAGAGAGAGAGAGAGAGAGAGAGAGAGAGAGAGAGAGGGAGAGAGGGAGAGAGACAGAGACAGATTGCCATAGAAACAGACTCCCAGCGGGCCCTCTGCCCTTCCCCTCCTCTCCAGGGACCCCACTGAGGAGCCAGGGGCCAGGGAGATGTGAGGTCCGCCCTGGAACCAGCACCCCAACCCATCTTATGTCCGGTGATAACATCAGGATTTAAAACTGAGCCCCTCCAGCATGAGAGGGAAGGTCCCAGGCCCCTCACCGGCACCGGGCTTCCCGGCTGAGGCTTTACAGCTCCCAGAGCAATTCCCACCCGCCCGCCCGCAGGGCAGCAGGTTGTGCAGTTAACGAGCTCGTTAATGTTCCCATAACCTCCTGTGACCCCAGCAGCTTTCGCCCGGATTGCGAGGCTCTGGAGTGGCCAGATGATGATGATCTCTGAACGCATAATAATCTGGCCACTCAGTGTATATCCTATATAATAAAAGGCTAATATGCAAATTGTCCCCTTGACCAGGAGTTCGACCAGCAGGCAGGCCGGCCAACCGCCCATGTCCCCTCCCCCGGCCAGGCTGGCCAAACCCCACCCATGCACGAATTCATGCACCGGGCCTCTGATATATATACACTGAGTGGCCAGATTATTATGCGTTCAGAGACCCCCCTTCCCCACACCCTTCCCCTCTTTCTCTAAAAAAAATAAAAAATCATATCCTCTGGTGAGGATTAAGGAAAAAAGAAGTTTGTATTTTCTTTCTTCCTAAGGGAGTTGCTTTGATCTGAATGGTTATGTTCCCTCTGCATTCATTAAATATTTATTTATTTGAGAGAGAGAGGAGGGGAGAGAGAGAGAGAGAGAGAGAGAGAGAGAGAGAGAGAGAGAAACATTGATCTGTTGTTCCCCTTACTGATGCTTTCATTCATTGGTTGCTTCTGGATGTGCCCTGACCGGGGATCGAACCCACAACCTTGGCTTATGGGGACGATGCTCTAACCAACTGAGCTACCCAGCCAGGGAACCGCGCCCCCCCCCCCCCCCCCCGCTTCCCAGTCACCCTCAAATTCGCGTTGAAATCCTAATGCTCCAGCTGATGGTGTTGGGCGATGGGGCCTCTGGGAGGTGGCTGGGTCCTGAGCTCGGAGCCTTCGTGAATGGGCTGGTGTCCTCATAAAACACCCAGGGAAAGAAGCCCCGGCCCCTGGCCCCCAGAAGCCAGCCACGGACCAGGCAGAGGCCCCATAGGTGACCGTGCCCGAGCCCTGACCCCGACTTCCAGCCTCCAGAACTTCGAGCAGGACACCGCTGCTGTTCGTTACGCCACCGGGTGAGCGGTGTGCTGTCAGACCGCCGGGCGGGCTGCGGCCAGGGTGCTCACCTGTGTGTGTACGTGTGTGTACGTGTGTGTACGTGTGTGTGTACGTGTGTGTGTACGTGTGTGTACGTGTGCGCGCGTGCACCTCCGTCTGTTTATTGCTCCTGGGAGGATGCAATGAGAGAACGTGACTGCAGAGACCAGCTGGCTACACCTGAGTGGATCTTATTATTATTTTGTTGTTGTTAATCCTCCCTCGAGGATATTTTTCCATTGATTTTTTAAAAATATAGCCGAGCCGAAACCGGTTTGGCTCAGTGGATAGAGCGTCAGCCTGAGGACTAAAGGGTCTCAGGTTTGATTCCGGTCAAGGGCATGTACCTTGGTTGCGGGCACATCCCCAGTAGGGGGTGTGCAGGAGGCAGCTGATCGATGTTTCTCTCTCATCGATGTTTCTAGCTCTCTATCCCTCTCCCTTCCTCTCTGTAAAAAACCAATAAAATATATTAAAAAAAAAAAAATATATATATATATATATATATATATATATATATATATACTGCCCCTGGCCGGTGTGGCTCAGTGGATAGAGCGTCAGCCTGCAGACTCAAGAGTCCCGGGTTCGATTCCGGTACCTTGGTTTCGGGCACATCCCCAGTAGGGGGTGTGCAGGAGGCGGCTGATTGATGTTTCTCTCTCATTGATGTTTCTGACTCTCTCCCTCTCCCTTCCTCTCTGTAAAAAACCAATAAAAAAAAATACACACACACACACACACACTGAGTGGCCAGATGGTGATGATCTCTGAACGCATACTCATCTGGCCACTCAGTGAACTTCTCCTGAGCACCTCATTTGTTTGATATCACAGATACTATAAATCATGCACCTGGTCAGTGTTCCCCTTTGCACTGGCTGACAGAAAGCTCAGGGCAAACAGGTGGTTGATCTCCAGCAAAAGTCTGGAATACTTTTGGTGCCCATTGGAGGTACACATACACCGAGTGGCCGGATGATTATGCGTTCAGAGGTCATCATCATCGGGCCACTCGGTGTATATTTCTTTATTGATTTCAGAGAGGAAGGGAGAGGGAGAGATAGAAACATCAATGATGAGAGAGCATCATGTATCGGCCGCCTCCCGCAAGCCCCCCACTGGGGATCGAGCCCACAACCCAGGCATGTGCCCTTGACCGGAATCGAACTCAGGACCCTTCAGTCTGCAGGCCGACGCTCTATCCACTGAGCCAAACCAGCCAGGGCTTTTCCATTGATTTTTTTTTTAGAGAGAGTGGACGGGGCAGGGTGGGGAGAGAGAGAGACAGAGAGACATCAATGTGGGAGAGACACATCAATTGGTTGCCTCTCACACGTGCCCCAACCAGGGGCCGGGATCCAACCTGCACCCCAGGTACATGCCCTTGACCAGGAATCGAACCTGAGATCCTTCGATGCAAGGCCTACGCTCTCCCCGTCCCTCTGTTCTAAGAGGCATTGGAACATTTCCCTTTCCAAAGGCGAGGCAGACACATCTTGCTATTCCATATACCTTTAATACAGTCCTGTGTTTTGTTTTTCTTTTTAAATGTATTTTTATTGATTTCAGAGAGGAAGGGAGAGGGGATAGGGAGAGAAACATCCATGATGAGAGAGAAGCACTGATCGGCTGCCTCCTGCACGCCCCACACTGGGGATGGAGCCCGCAACCCGGGCATGTGCCCTGACAGGGAATTGAACCGTGACCTTCTGGTTCATAGGTCGAACCTCAACCCCTGAGCCACGCCGTCTGGGCAATACAGTCCTGATTTGTGTATGTGCTTGCTTTTTTGTTTTTGTTTTTTTCTCTCCTGGGAGATGCTATTAACGCCACAACACACATCTTATGGTTGATGCTCACTGAGAAGTTAGGGTGTAGGATGAGAGCCAGCTAAGGACAGGGCAGGGGAGGGGCTGCAGGGGCAAACCACCCATAATAATAAAAGTGTCATATGCTAATTAGACCAGACGTCCTTCCAGACGACCTTTTGGACAAAGCTGGGGCTGCGAGGGAAGCCCAGGTCCCGGGTGCCGGAGGGAAACCTGGGTTCTGGGTGCAGAGGGAAGCCGGTGCCGGCAGCCTGGGGAAGGGAGGCGTACTCTTGCACGAATTTCGTGCATCGGGCCTCTAGTGATTTATAAACCACATTTTATAGAAGAATGCTCACAATGAAGTACGGTAGCAATCCTCAGGTAGAAACTGCAGTTTAACCTTAACTTTAACCTGCTGTTTGGCCTCTGTGCTGATTTGCTTGCTAAAACAATAGGAAAGTTACTTTGATTTTCTGAACTTATGTCTGCTATCCCAATCGATTGAACATGCCATGGATGGTGGTTTGAATATCCCATTGATTGTGATCTCACTGGTCATCGAAGCACATTCTTCTGGGAACCAGGACAGCTCAATTACCCTAAATTGTCTCAGTGGCTACAGATAATGCATTCCGGTTGACTCAGTGGTCCCGGAATCTGGACAGCACAATTCTTCTGAATTGCCTCGGTGGCCCCAGATAATGTGTTCCTGCTGATTCAGTGATCCGTAGACCCAAAACTATACTTAATCTTTATAGATAACTAACTTGCTCAATTTTGCTTCTGTAACTGCTTTGTGCAAACCAGGTTCCTCATTCCAAACCCAAAGATGTAATGGATACCTTTGTGACATTCTGCCTATCTGAGCCAGATGTGGAGAGCTTTTCAGGGCTCCGAGATTGCCCCCTCATAAGCCGCCGGCCTTTACTAAATGACTCCATAATTGGACTTGTTGAGGCGTCCTTTGTGAGATTCGGGGTACACCACAACAGAAGAATGCTCACAAGACCAGCCAACATCCAGCCAGCAGCGCGCACTCGGCGCCCTCCTTGCATGAGGCCAGCAGGCGAGTCCTGGCAGCTGTGACCGATAGTCTGTTGTTCCAGGACGCAGTGTGATCCATCGGCCACAGTTACATGTGAGAGGCGGTGGCCAGGTTCCGGGGTTCGAGCCCGGGACACTCCGCAAGTGCGCTGACCTCTCTGCGCCTCCTTATCTGTAGTGGGCACAGAGGAGAGGTTAGGAATAGGACCTAACCTCTCCTCTGCATGCAAAGCCCTTGGAGACGCCCGAACGGGGTGATTGCTGCAGAAGGGGAAACTGAGGCTGAGAGGTGGACGTGGGCCCGGGGGGCGCTGAGGCCAGCAGCACGCTCTGTCCAGTATGGGAAGGACTAGGGTCGCAGCGGACAGTCCCCCGCAGCTCGCGGGCGCCGGTCACCGCGAGGGCGTTGGCAGGGAAGGGGTTACGACGATAGAGACGACTGGAGGACCCGGCGGCACGAGGGGCCCTGGCCACTCGCCGCGCACCTCTCGCCCGCGGCCGGCCCGAGGAGCACTCTGCGCAGGCGCGAGGGCCCGGCTCCCGGGGTGTGGGGGGGAGGGGGGCACCTCCCCAGACACCGGAAGTCTCCGCCTAACGGGCCGAGCCCGCGCCTCCGTTCTTGGGAGGGGGCGGGGCCGCAGCCCCTCCGCGCGCGGCGCCATAGAGCGCGGCCGGAGGACCCGCGTCCTAGACGTGCCCGGAAGTGGTTTCCTTGAGCGCCGGCTCCGCACCATCGAGCCGGGGGGCGGGGGGGGCGGCGGCCAGGGGGTCGCGGGCTCACCTTCCTAGAGCGGCCAGGACGGGGTGGCGGCCGGAGGGGGTTGGGGGGAGGGGGGAGCGGCGCGGGCGGAAGCGGCCTGGAAGGTCACTTCCGGCCTGGGCGCCCGTCCCCCTGACCCCAGGGTCTGAGTCGCCGCTGCCGCCGCTGCCACCATCCGTGAGGGAGGCGAGAGAAGGAGGAGTGCGGCGCGGCGGCCCCGGGACCGAGGAGGTGAGGGGAGGGCGCGGGGGCCGGGGGCGTGCGGCCAGGGCCGGGGGGGCGCGCCTCCGGAGCCGGGCTGCGGACGGGGGGCGGGCGGGAAGGCGGACGGCGAGCGCGACTGGGCGTGAGTGCGCGTGCGCGCCGCTGGGGGGGCGTGAGGGCGCGCGGCCGGCGGGGCGGGGGGTCCCGCCGGTGAGCGCGTGCGGGGCGGGGAGTGCGCGTGCGCGGCCGTGGCGTTCGGGAGCGCGCCCGGGAGGAGCGCGCGTGCGCAGCGCCGGGGGCTTTGCCCCGGGGCTCGGCTCCGGGTGGGGTCGCCGCGAACCCCGCCCCGCCCCCCCGATCCTGCCGGCTGGTGGTGGCCGGAAGTCGTGGCGACTCCGGAGGGAAGTTGAGGCCCCGGTGGGGGTGGGGGCCGCGCGGAGGAGCCTGCTTGACCGGAAGCCTGTCCCCCACTCCTTCCCCTTTTCAAAGCACCTGGGCCCGTTGCTGCCCCGGGCGGGCCGCGTGCGGACTTCGGTCCGGGCCGTAATTACGGGCGTTCCGGCGGCGGAGGCTCATTCATTCGCCGTGCCCGGGCGGGGGCAGAAAGCGCGTGCGCCCCGGGGGGGAGCGGCCGGGCCAAGGTCAGGCCCCATGTGGTGCGCGGTGCAGGGCGAAGACGGTGGCCGGGCCCGCTGTGTCCCCCACTCCCGGCCACAACGGGGGACACCCCAGTCCATGGAGTTGAGTGCCCCTGGGACCCCCGGGATCCTGCCAGATCAGGAGGAAGTGACCCGCAGGCTCGAGAGGCGGCAGCGAGAGTGCACGCAGGTCCTGCGGTGCGGGCACCAAGGACGGGGCCTGGGCAGAGACGCAGGCCTGGGCACAGCCCCGCCCGCTAACTGGGACCCCTGTGCGGAGGTCGCAGGCCGCGGGAGCCCAGGGGGGCCCTCAGCCCAGCCCAGCCCCCGGCGGCCCGTCGTAGGGAGGAGTGGCTTGGCCGGGCTGTTCTGTTTCCCGGTGCCAGGCCCCGGGTTGGGCAGTGCCGAGGCCCAGCGGCAGGCCCGGCCCGGACGCACAGGTGCTGCTGATCCGGCTTATCTCCCTGAGTCTGTAAGCCGCTTTGCGAGGCGCAGCTGGTGCCGGGCCGCCTCTGCCCGAGAGCCTTCCTCTCAGGTTCCTCCTGGCGTTATCCCCGTCTGTGCCTTTTCCTTCTGGAGGCCGTCCAGGGCCCGTCCGCACCCCCACCCCCGGGGGTACAGGAAGGGGTTATCAGGGCGCTGGCCCAGGCTCTCGGGTCTGAGTCCCAGCCCCACACTCAGACCTGTGTGACCTTAGGTAAGGCAGCTGGGTCTGTGCCCGCAGGGAACCGGGCTGAGGAGGGTTGACCTTGGAATGCTTCCTCCTCACACCCGGAGGAGGGGTGTGCAGTGTGCAAAGGGCGCCCAAGCCAGGTGCTCCCGGGCTGCCCTCTGCTCCCTTCCTGCAGCCCCGTGACCTTGGACCTGTCACTTCCTCTTTCCCAGGCTGTTTCCTCCCCTTCCCCTAAGGTGGCAGCACCGCCCGCTCTTCATTGGACTAGCCATGTCCGCCCTGTGTGGCCACACGGCCGGTGCAGCCCCTGCTCCCCCTCTTCTGGTGGGAGAGGAGGTCGGCCCCACACATGGCTCCAGGCTCCCAGGGGCCAGGCCCAGAGCTGGCAGCGGTCCTGCCCCCGAGCAGCTCCGAGGCCTGTGGGGAGACCGCACAGCCGGGCAGAGTGGCTGGGGGTGCAGAATAGTTCCCCGGAGCCCTGCTGGGGGGGGGGTTGGTGTTCCCCTGTGAGCTCTCTTGGTTCTTGCCCTCACAGGGAGTTGAGGTGACTCGGAGAGGAGAGCACGTTTATCAAAGCGGGACTGGGCGGAGGAGGGGGTAAAGGTCACAGTCGCAGGAATGAGCCTCGCTGGGCTGCCTTGGCCCTTGGAGGGGAGTCAGGGAGGCACCAGCAGCCCCCGCAGATGAGTCACAGGGGAGAAGGGCCCCGGAGAAAGGACGCCAAGGCACCCCCTTAGGAAAGAAGGGGGAGGGTGGGCATGCGGGGTTCTTTGTCTTAAAGGTGTTTTTTTAATCCTCACCCAAGGATATTTTTCCATTGATTTTTAGGGAGCGTGGAAAAGAGAGGGAAAGACAGAGAGAAATGTCCATGTGAGAGAAACACATCTATCGGCTGCCTCCTGCATGAGCCCTGACCAGGGCCCAGGCTGGGGAGGAGCCTGCAACCGAGGTTCGTGCCCTTGACCAGAATCGAACCCGGGACCCTTCAGTCCGCAGGCCGACGCGCTGTCCACTGAGCCACCCCTGCCAGGGCTGTCTTCAAGGTTTCCGGTTCCTGTGTGTTGTCGAAAGGCGGGATCTCTAGGGGAAGCCTCGGGGAGGGCCCCAGTACAATATCCGTCAGCGTCCCAGGGAGTCCGCAGGGTTGTGGTCACTGCTGACTGGCCAGCCAGGGCAGGGGTCACTGGTCCCTGCAGCGGGTCCCGATGGCAGCCGCGGTGTCGTCTCCTCTGCCTCCGCCTCTTTCCTGGCCCGGAGCTGAACCACCACCGAGGCCTGGATGTTCTCTCTGGTTTGACCGAAACTGGCTCCCCCGAGGCCTTGTTCCTGGGAGTATTTGATGCCGCCAGAACCTCACTGCCTGGAGGCTTGATGCTGAGGCAGGTGCTGGATGGGCTGTTTGCATCGCTGACTCAGTTTCCCTCGCACCCGCAAGGAACATCCCAGCTTCTCCCCTCCCTGCCTCACGTGGTCAGGGCGGACGCTCTTGGGAATGGCTGTCCTGAGTCTCCAAGGAGGGAGGACTTGACCAAGGGCCCTGGCCTCCAGGAGGCAGTGGCGAGCTGCGGGCGGCCAGGGTGGTGGGTGGGCACAGCCTCCTGACCCCACTCCTCGTGGTGAAGACGCCCCCTCTCGCTGACCGGGAACTGGCAGGTGCCTGCCTGCGCCCCGCGCCCTGTCGGAGCCCCCAGAGCCTGGGGAGGAGCGGCCCCCGTGTTAGGGGACTGTCCAGGCCCACGCAGCAGCGGGCACGGCTGCCGGCGGCGCCAGAGCTCGGCCCTGCCTTCCCCAGGAGGCACGCCGGGCACGGACCCCGTTTGCCCGAGGGTGGGGTCTGGGAGCCAGGCTGCTGAGACCAGCCCCTCAGGTCAGGCGGGACTTTCAGGGGGCCAGGCCGGGGCAGGAGGGGAGCTGGGGTGATGACACCGGCAGGCCAGCGGCCCTGCTGCAGGAGCAGAGAGTGCGGGGTTTCCTGGTCTCTGTCCTGGCCTGGGGCTCAGAACACCGCTTCCCTCCCTCCCGTGGGAACGGAACGGGGAGCCCTGTGTGGCCTCCTCACTGATGCTGGGGACCCAGCGAGGCATCGCATGGTGCAGCCCCGAGGCAGAGCTGCGTGGAGACCGCGGCCCCCTGAGCCCCGGCCCGCTGCTCTGGCTGTGACGTGGGCCACTGCAGGTCCGTCTAAGCCCGGTCAGCAGGACTCGGGCCTCTCTGAGCACCGGCTCAGGGCACCTCACGCCTCCACTCATGGATCCTGACGCCAGGGTCATGTGGTGGTGGGGGGGCGGGCGACTCGAACCCGGGCAGCCTGCCCAGCTTGTCCTCGTCTCCCTGGGGGGCTGTGGGGCCCTCAGCACCCCGCGCCTGGGGTCTGCCTGGTGAACGTCCTGCTGTTGGAGGGGCAGGCCCGGGGCCGAGGGAAGGGACAAGAGGGAAGGCTTCCCGGGGAGGCCCGCTCCCGTGGGCCCGGCACCAGGGCCCCTGTCGGCCCGCGGGGGGGGGGGGGGGGGGGCGCTCCAGGTGTTCTTGGCCTGAGAGTGCTTTTGTTTGTTAAACAGTGTGTCACTCACCGACATCTAGAAATCTGGAAATGCGGGTTGGCAGCAGGTAGCCAGGGCCGGCCCCTGCCACTCCCAGGTGGCCTGCCGCAGGTCAAGGTTCCGGGAGTTCTAGAACTTCCCCGCTGCAGGAGGGGGTGTGCCGGCCGCCTGCACCCGGACCTCCCTCCCTCCTTCCCCGGGTGCCTGGGGGGCTGCCGAGGGCTGAGCGAGGGGTGAGTCCGCGAGGGGTGAGTCCGCGGCCGGAGGCCAGGTGCTGAGGGGGTAAAGCAGTGAGGCTCCTGCTCAGGGGAGGGCGCGGGGCTGCCGGTCAGCGCGGTCACCCGGTCACCCACACGGGAACCGAGGGAGGCGGGACTCTGTACAGACCCGGCGGGGGCGGGGCCTAGGCTCTGGGGGGGTCGCAGAGAATGCCGGGGGGAGGGGGACGCTGAGTTTGGGGCCAGAGGGAGGGGCAGAGCTCACAGAAAAGGGAAGTGGGGGCAGGCTCCTGCTGTGGGGCTTCCCGCCGCGGCCGCTCCCGGCAGGGCAGTGCCCGCGGCTGCGGACGGACGAGTGAGGGTCCGAGGCGGCGCTGCGGAAGGAAGCACCTGCGGACCCGGGAGGGGAGGCCTGCGATGTGAGGGGGGCGGGGCGCCGGGGCCGGGGACACAGCTCCCGCTGGAAAGGGGAGCCGCCGGGCAGGTGGGGCCTGGCGGTGGGCTGGGAGTGAGGGGCGAGGGCGGCACGTTGGCCTGGGACGGGTGTTGGGTCGTGTTGGGGTCGCAGGGCACGTGCAGGGGCCGGGTGAGGCCCCCCCAGGGCGTTTGGTGTCAGCACAGCGCGCTCGGGGCCCCTGTGGTCCCCAGACTCGCCTGTGGGCCTGCGCGTCCGCGGCCTCCCCTTGTTGGCTGGGCCAGCGCTTCGGGGTCGCTGGGGACGCAGCCGCGGCTCAGCCTCCTGTGGGACGGCCGGTGTCTGGCTGCTGTGGGCACTGGGCCCTGGGCCCCTGCTTCTGGGGGGCGGTGCTGTGCTGTGGCCGGGTCATTTCTCCGGTGGGGGGGCGGCCCAAGAAGTGGTTTGCGGGTCCCACGGTCCCACCGCGGCGCCCCCCCCCCCCCGTCCTGCCCACCTGCCTGCACGGCCTTCCCGTGCACGTGGGTCCGTGGCGTGATGTTGGGCATCTGTCACCTGCCTGGCAGCCCTGGGCACGTTCTTTGGAGACATGGCTGTTCCGATCCTTTGCCTTTAAAAATAGATACATTTTCATTGATTTCAGAGGAAGGGAGAGAGAGAAACATCAAGGAGAGAGAGGACCACTGATCACGCCCCACACTGGGGATGGAGCCCACAACCCCGCACGTGCCCGATGGGAATCCAACCGTGACCTCCTGTTCCTCGGTGGACGCTCAGCCACTGAGCTGGCCGGCCCCTTTTTAACTTCTGTTTGGAAGGAGTGACTTACAAAGATGGGCTCCTCTGGTGTGAAGAGGGGGGCACGCATGCACATGGCTGAGGGGTGGGGGTCAAGGCTGAGAAGTAGCCACTGGATTTGGTGACCAGAGGGTAGGAGGGGGCAGTGGTTAGGGAGTGAGCCGGAGGTCAGGGGAGGCGGTGGAGGGGGAGCAGGGTCTGGGGCAGGGAGAGCAAAGGGGGGCAGAGAGCAGACTGGGGGGGCAGCCGTTTCCCGCCAGGGGAGAGGGGAGAAGCCGGCGGCTGCGGGAGGAGGCTGGCAGCAGAAGAAAGCGGGGATGGCGGGCAGGCGTCCAGGAGGTGGGAGGCAGCTAATCACACAATAACAGTAATTTGTCTGCAGCGCACCAGCCCCGGGCCGGCAGCTCTGCCTGCTAATTGGATCGCCCCAGGGCCCTGCCGGGGTGGCTGGGGAGCGGGGCCTGTGGGGGGCTTGGCGCTTCCAGCTGAGAATTGGGGAGCTGGGTGGGACGTCGGGCAGGACGGGAGCCCCCTTGCAGCCTCAGAAGTTGTCCCATCCCAGGTCAGGCTGACTCCGCACTGCCCTGCGGGCTGCGGGCCCTGCCAGTGGTTTGGGGCTGCTCCGGCCACAGCCCGGTTCTTTCTCTGTGCAGTCACCCCGAGGCCGCAGCTGCTGTGAGCGAGCGGGCGGGCGGGAGTGGGTCACATGTAGTGAATGCCCCCCCTTTTAAATTTTATGTGCCATCTTCAGTAGTTTTTTTTTTTTTTAATATTGATTTCAGAGGGGAAGGGAGAGGGAAGAGAGAGGAATATCAGTGATGTGAGAGAATCGTTGATCCGATGCCTCCTGCATGCCCCCTACCCACAACCTGGGCATGTGCCCTTGACTGGACTCGAACCTGGGACCCTGCAGTCCGCCACTCTGTCCACTGAGCCACAGCTGCCAGGCGTGCGTGCCCTTCTTGACCTCCCCGAGACCCTCGCAGGCAGCTCGCACCTCCCAGGCCCAGTGCGTGCCGGTCCCTGAGGCCCAGGCCACACCATCTCCTGTCCCAGAGGCCTCCCCACGGCCTGCAGGGAGCCAGGTCCCCTGCCTGCGGCTCTCCGTGTCCTGCTGGGACGGACTCAGGTAACAGGAGCCTGGGAACTGCTTCCGTGGCCGGGAGTGGCCGGCCCGGGCTCGGGCGGCAGGGGGCTGGGACACGGGAAGCGGGCCTCTGAGACAGGCTGCACAGATTTCTCCCTGGGCTGGCCTCCCTGCCGGGAGATAAGACTTCCTCCTGCGCAGCGGGCACTTTCCCGGGGTGGGGGAGGGGAAGGGCGGGGAGGGGAGGGGAGAGAGCTCCCGCTCCCGCTCCCGCTCCAGGAAGGCGGCTGAGCACTTGCTGTACCTGCTGTGGCCTTGAAGCCAAGATTAACCGGCCGAGTGGACTGTTCAGGGCGGACTTTTTCTCAAGACCAGCCTCCTGCTTCGTCCCCTTCACTGTCTTCCTGGCTCTCCCGCGTGGAGACTGTGCGCGTGTGCGTGGTGTTTCCGTGTTGGTCTCTGCTGTGTCCTGGCCGTAAGCACCTACGGAACGTGTGGGGATCTTAGGCGGCCAACCTTGACCGCTGCAGACAGAGGACCACCGTCCCGTACTGCTTAGCCCAGGACCGCCCCCCCCCCTCCAAGCCTCTGGCTCCCCAGGAGGCTCGGCGGGGAAGCCCCTCTGGCTGCACACCCAGCCACTCCGGGAGCACGGGAGCCCCTGGCAAACGAGTTTGGTGGCGAAGGCAGAGCACAGCCTCTCCCGCCTCCCTCCACCCACACAAGCTTGGCAGCTTCCTATCCACTTTCCGCATGTTTACTGTTTACGGTGTCAGCAGAAGGCTGTGCAGCTGGTGAAGTCTACCCGCTTTTTAACGGAGCCGCACACGCTGCCTATTCCCCTCCATCACACCGCAGTTCCCCGTCCCTCCCACAGCGAGCAGCCGCAGGGCAGACACCCGAGTGCCGGCCGCCCCTCTCGCCCGCCTCTGGTCCTCTGGCTTCCGGCTGATGCGAGGGGCAGCACTGCCCTGACTGCGGGCCGGTGGGCACCTGCTGGACCCGGGCGCACCTGGGGCGGAGCCGCAGCCTCACCTGTAACTGCGTCCCCTCCAAGGACCCGCCAGGCCGTCTCTACAGCGGCTGCGGGGCGACCCGGCGAGGGCCCCTGTGGTGCCCCAGTCTACCAGGCGTGGCCTGAGTGCCCCAAGATTATCGTTTTTAAAATGTATTTTTGATTTTAGAGAGGGAGGAGGAGGGAGGGAGAGAGAAACATCGATGGTGAGAATCATTGATCGGCTGCCCCTCACGCTCCCCCTGGGGATGGAGCCCACAGCCCGGCGTGTGCCCTGAGCAGGAACTGAACCGTGATGCTCAGCCCCTGCGCCTGTCCCATGTCCTGTCCCACGTCAGGCACAGTCCTGGGGCCACCAGAATACCAACTCGCAGTCTTTCCCCTTCCCACAGAGCCACTCCTCCACCTTTGTAAAGACTGGGAAAGGCCGAAACCGGTGTGGCTCAGTGGCTAGAGCGTCGGCCTGCGGACTGAAGGGTCCCAGGTTCATTCCGGTCAGGGGCATGTACCTTGGTTGCGGGCACATCCCCAGTAGGAGGTGTGCAGCAGGCAGCTGATCGATGTTTCTAACTTTCTATCCCTCTCCCTTCCTCTCTGTAAAAATTAATAAAATATATTTTTAAAAAAATGATTGGGAAAGGAAGGTTTTAAGAAAAGTTACAACCCTCTCCCCGCCATCGCAGGGAGGGCAGCTGTTCCCCCAGCGGTGCCACCCGTGGGCGCCCCCCGATGCCCTCCCACTCCCTCCCACGGGGCTCCGGCTCCTTCGTTTCCCCTGACCCGAATCCGCCATGATGGTGCAAGCAGTGTGTGTTCTCCCTTCCCGAGCCGGAGGAGCCGCCTCCAGGGGCCGGGTCAGCTGGGCTGTGCGGGTTTCACCTGCCCGGTGATCCTGCTGCAGGTGCTGGGTGGTCTCGGGGCCACTGGGAGGGGGGGTCGCTGAGGAAGCACCTGCCCAGGGGAAGGTGGTTGCGGGCAGGCGGTCTCCCTCCGCGGCCTGACATCACAGCCCGTGAAGGGCCCGCGTTGCCGGCCTAAGCCCCGCACCCACCGAGTGACTGGCGCCCCCTTGGCCGCTGCGGGCCAGGTGTGCTGGCTTCAGCCCCGCCGCTTCCGCACCTGCTACACAATGGGACGGTGCCAGGCCTCGGTGCCCCCTCCCCGGAGATCTTCCCAGACCTCGTGGCCCTGCGGGATTGCGTACCTGAGGATGTGGGGAAGGACGGGCTGCACGTCCGCAGGTCTCTGCGCGTGTGGCAGGGCGGCGTCACTGGGACGGGCCGGTGGTTCCGGGTGGCTGCAGCCTGGGTGGTCCCCCGTCCGGTGGGGACAAGGGGGCCGTTTCCCCACCGCCGCTCCGTCCGCAGGACCACGCGGGCGCTCTTAGCTCCAGCGCGGAGGGGAGCCGAGCTGCACCCACCCTCCTGTGACCTGCCCCGTTTGGTCCCTCCTCGCAGGGACCCACACATGGAGCTGCGGGAGGAGGCCTGGTCGCCGGGGCCGCTGGATTCCGAGGACCAGCAGATGGCCAGTCACGAGAACCCAGGTGAGGTGGCCCTCCCCCCGGGCCTGGCCCCCTGCACCCCCTCCTGGTCCCTGGGGTCACCCGGCCTCCGACGGGCCGTCTCCCGGGCTGGAGAGTCTCCGTAGTGGCCACCGCCCTGCCCCTCGTTGGGGGTGCTCCTGCTCCCCAGAGCCCTGGGCGCTCTGCCCCTTCTCTGTGGGCCTCGACTTTCCCGGCAGGAAGCTTTAGACCAGGGCGGCGAACCGGTGCGAACCGGTGCGGGGAGACGGGCGGGCTGGGGTGAGCCTGCCGCGGGGAATGCCGGGACCGACTGCGGGGAGAGCTGGGCGTCGGGGTTGGTGGGGGAGCTCTCCCTTCAAACTTGGAGGCGGGTGTCACTCAATAAAACGCTGTTCGGGTGGAAGAAAACTCACCCGGCGGCAGCGTGCTCCGTCCCGGGCTTCCGCCTGCTGCTGAGGCGGCTTCGAGCCCGGACCGCGCTGCCACGTGGTCGCAAACGCTGCCGTAAAGGGTCTGAGCGGAAGCACTTCCTGTTCCCCAGGCCCCGCCCCGGTAGCGGAAGTGCGTGGGCGCCGCCTCGCGCCTCGCGCTAAAACGTCTTCCGCGCCGCTGCCGTCATCGTTGGCCCCGGTCCTGCAGCCCCTCCCGCGCCCGGTCTGCGATGCACCCCCAGAGGGCCGCTCCCCCAGCTCCCCGGAGCGGCTCCCTCCTCCCTGTCACGTGCGGCCTTGGTGCCTTTGGAAGATTAACTGGAAAGTGGGGTTCACTGTGGACATTCCCAACAAGGTGGCGGCGCCCCGGGGTGTGGGATCGTGTTTCCTGCGGAATAAAAACCCTGCCCACCATCTGAGTTCACCTCCCACTCTCCAGTACCATGGTTCTCCACCTTTCTAATGCCGCGACCCTTTGTTTTATTTATTTTTTAATTTAGTAAATCTCTGTTGTTCAGATTATTACAATTGTTCCTCTTTTCCCCCCATAGCTCCCCTCCACCCGGTTCCCACCCCACCCTCTGCCCTTACCTCCCCCCCCCACTATCCTCATCCATAGGTGTATGATTTCTGTCCAGTCTCTTCCCACACCCCCCACACCCTTTTCCCCCTGAGAATTGTCAGTCCACTCCCTCTCTATGCCCCTGATTCTATTATATTCACCAGTTTATTCTGTTCATCAGATGTTTAATTCACTTGATTTTTAGATTCACTTGTTGATAGATATGTATTTGTTGTTCATAATTTTTATCTTTACTTTTTTCTTCTTTTTCCCCTTTTTAAAGAATACATTTCAGCATTTCATATAATACTGGTTTGGTGGTGATGAACTCCTTTAGCTTTTTCTTATCTGTGAAGCTCTTTATCTGCCCTTCAATCCTGAATGATAGCTTTGCTGGGTAGAGTAATCTTGGTTGCAGGTTCTTGCTATTCATCACTTTGAATATTTCTTGCCACTCCTGTCTGGCCTGCATAGTTTCTGTTGAGAAGTCAGTTGACAGTCATATGGATGCTCCCTTGTAGGTAACTAACTGTTGTTCTCTTGCTGCTTTTAATATTCTCTCTTTGTCTTTTTCCCTTGGCATTTTAATTATGATGTGTCTTGGTGTGGTCCTCTTTGGATTCCTTTTGTTTGGGGTTCTGTGTGCTCCCTGGACTTGTAAGTCTCTTTCACCAGGTGGGGGAAGTTTTCAGTCATTATTTCTTCAAATAGGTTTTCAGTATTTTGCTCTCTCTCTTCTGGCACCCCCATAATTCTGATGTTGGTACGCTTGAGGTTGTCCCAGAGGCTCCTTACACTATCTTCATATTTTTGGATTCTTTTTTTTTCTTTTTGCTTTTTCAGTTGAGTGTTTTTTGCTTCTTTGTATTTCAAATCTTTGACTTGATTCTTGGGATCCTCTAGTCTGCTGTTGGATCTCTTTATATTATTTTTTTATTTCAGTCAGTGTATGCTTAATTTCTAGTTGGTCCTTTTTCATATCCTCAAGGCTCTCAGTAAATTTATCAGCCTTTTCTAGAAGATTCTTGAGTAACCTTATAACCGTGGTTTTGAACTCTATATCCAGTAGTTTGTTTTCCTCCATTTCTTTCATTTGTGACCTGTTTCTTTGTCTCTGCATTTTGGCTGCTTCCCTGAGTTGATAGAGTGGCTTTGTGTGCTAGGTGTCCTATAGGGCCCAGTGGCTCAGCCTCCCAGTTACCTGAGGTGGACACTGTTGGTGCACCCCTTTGTGGGCTGTGTGCACAGTCTTGTTGTAGTTAAGCCTTGATTGTTGTTGGTATCACTGGGAGGAACTGACCTCCAGGCCAATTGGCTGTGAGGATCAGCTGTGTCTACGATGGGAGAACTTCTGTGCTGGAGACAGCCTTATGAGACAAGACCTGCAAAAGCCTCTGTGCTCAGCTTGAATGGGGCGGAGTTTCAGGGCGGAGCAGACAGCATTGGTTTCCTGTCAGCCCTGCCCTAATAGGCCCCTGTGTCTCAGTGTCCCGTGGTAATCGCTGCAAGCACCTCTGAGAGAAAGCCACCCTCGAGTTCCACCCACTGCCAGACAGTCCAGTTTCTCCCCGAATGAGTCTGGGTCCCCAGAGTCTCGCCCGGAACTGGAGTTCAGTGCAGTCGGGAGCTTTTGTCTCCCTCCTGCTTGAGAAAGCCAGCCGTGCACTCAGTTGCCAGCCCTCTCCGCGCGTGCCTCTATTCCTCTGCACTTTACTTCTGCACCTCCTCTGAGTCTCAGTGTGCTTTTCTCTTTCCTTCTAGTTGTAGAATTTCCACTCAGCCAGCCTTCCTGTGGTTCTGGATGATGTCCGTTTTGTCTTTTAGTTGTAGTTTTGAAATTGTTGTGCGAGGCAGCAGTTTAGGTGTTTACCTATGTCGCCATCTTGGTTTCTCCTCGCCACGACCCTTTAATACAGCTCCTCATGTTGTGGTGACCCCCAACTATAAAATTATTTTCGTTGCTACTTCATAACTGTAATTTTGCTACTGTTATGAATCATAATGTAAATATCTGTGTTTTCCGATGGTCTTCGGCGACCCCGCTAGCGGTTCTCAGCTCACGACCCACACGTTGAGAACCGCTGCTGTAGAGCCTAAGACCATCGGAAAACACAGATATTTACATTACGATTCATTAACAGTAGCAACATTACAGTTATGAAGTAGCAACAATAATAATTTTATGGTTGGGGGTCACCACAACGTGAGGAACTGTATTAAAGGGTCACGGCGTTAGAAAGGCTGAGAACCACTGCTCCAGTAGATCAGGACTAAAAACCACACAAGACGCCCCTCCCTCCCCAGCTACACGTGTGTCTCCCATGAACTGTCACTGCTCACTGCCATCGAATACCCAGTCCGGGTCCAATGTCCCAGGTGGTCTCCAACATGCGTGTGCGCCGTGGAGTCAGGGAATTTTAGTTCTAAGGTCGCCATGTTACTCTTCAGACAACTTTGAGGCGGGCCCCCCCGTCATGCCCCTCACCCCGCGTGTGCCGCCCCTGGCGCACCAATAGGCCCTGTGGCCTGGCTGCAGCCCTTCGTCAGCTGAGCTCGGGGCGCCTGTGGCAGACAGTGCTGGGCTTGTGGTGTACCCCGAATCTCACAAAGGACGCCTCAAAAAGTCGAATTATGGAGTCATTCATTCAAAGGCCGGCGGCTACGAGGGGCCAATCAGCACTCCAGATCTCGCAGCCCCGAAATGCTCGCCACATCTGGCTCAGATAGGCAGAATGTCACAAAGGTATCGATTACATCTTTGGGTTTGGAATGAGGAGCCTGGTTTGCACAAAGCAGTTACAGAAGCGAAACTGAGCAAGTTAGTTATCTATAAAGGTAAGTATAGTTTTGGGTCTACGGATCACTGAATCAGCAGGAACACAGTATCTGGGGCCACCGAGGCAATTCAGAAGAATTGTGCTGTCCAGATTCCGGGACCACTGAGTCAACAGGAATGCATTATCTGTAGCCACTGAGACAATTTAGGGTAACTGAGCTGTCCTGGGTCCCAAAAGAATGTGCTTCGGTGACCAGTGAGATCACAATCAATGGGACATTCAAACCACCATCCATGGCGTGTTCAATCGATTGGGATAGCATACATAAGTTCAGAAAATCAAAGTAACTTTCTATTGTTTTAGCAAGCAAATCAGCACAGAGGCCAAACAGCAGGTTAAAGTTAAAGTCAAAACTGCAGTTTCTACCTGAGATGATGGCTACCATGCTTCAGGCTCAGGCCCAAGAGGGGCAGGCTCAGCCCCCAGGCGCTGCCCCGTCTGTCTCCCCCTGGCCTGCCGTGAGGGATGTGGGGGCCTGGGGCGGCTCCCATGGAGAGGTGAGTGGGCACCCCCAGGCGGCAGGTCAGCCTGCGGGCTCCCTTCCCAGCACAAGGCGCCGTCTAGCCTGAGAGCCCCAGCGCCCCGGCCGGTCCTCCAGCTGCGAGGCCCCGGGCCCACGGAGGAGTGACCGAGGGGGAGAAGGACAGCCTGGGCGAAGGGGAGCAGGGAGGGGGCGCTGAGCCCTAACGGGCAGAGAGGATCTGGGCGGTGGGGGGCCCGGCAGAGCTCTGAGGAGGTGGGGGAACCAGTGGAGGCTGCAGCTCCGAGGAGAAAGTGGGCAGTGCCAGCCCAGACGCACAGCCACGTGGCGGAGGGCCCAGGAGGCGCCCTGCACCCCTCCCCATCCTCCACCCCTCCCCGCTGGACAGTGGACTTCCGTGCATCTCTCCTGCATGAGGCATCGGGCCTGCCGGGCCCCAGCCGCGTCTCAACACCAGGATCAGCGCTGCACCGACCTCCCCGCATCCCTGCTCCCCTCGCGGCGCCGGGCCTTGTCCACAGCTGCCAGCGCGAGTCTCTTGACAGGGAGCCAGGTCCCAGCTGATCCGGAGGAGTGCCCATCCCTGCCCGCCCTCTGGCCTCTGACCACCCGGCACGGATGCGTCCCCCGCCCCGACAGGGGAGCCCTAACTTGTTCAGCGTCACAAGCGGGGTTCCAGCACAGCCGGCCTCCGGAGAGGCCCTCGGCCAGCACGGGCCTCGCCCAGGAAGGGCTGCCCGCTGAAGGACACGCCGTGACGTGACCGGGAGGGGACAGTGTGCGGGGAGTGGAGGGAAGACAGGAGGCAGCGAGGCGGGCCCGGGGGCCCCCACAGTGGCTCCGCCAAAGGGCTGGGACAGTGGGCAGCGGGCGGGAGGGCGGTGCCCGGTGGTTAACGGGCGTCGCTGCGCGGCCGGGCCCTGGGATGAGCCTCGGCCAGCCATCGCTCATCTCAGGGAGGCGGGAGGGGGAGGGGTCTGCATCCTGGCCGCCCTCCCGCCCTCAGCTTGGGTCTCCCCACACGGACGGGCCTCGGAGGCCCCGGGACTGGCTTGTTCTGGCTCAGGCCGAGCTCGGGGCTCCCGGCGGGGAAGCGGGACTGGCCGGCAGCCCGCACCCTCCCCAGGAGAACAGCGCCCGGGCTCCTGGGCGGGAGCTGCCTGCGGCCTCGGGGAAGGCCGAGCCGGGACGGTCCGGTGGAGGCAGCCTTCCCCCGGGTCGCCGCGGGTAGGACTCCCTCCGAGGCAGTGGCTTTGCAGACTCGGTGCCTGGAGCCCAGGCCAGGTCGTGGGGCCCCCCGCGCGGACCAGGAGGCCGGGCTTCGGGGTGCGGCGTCTGAAGAAGAGGTTCCAGCCCCTCTGCCCCGCCCCGCGGAGAGGCGGACGGACACGGTCACCGGGGCCTGGCTGCCCCGCGCCGCTGGGGGCTGAGCGCAGTTCTACCGCCGTCACTTCCGGCCCGCACACACCCGGCCCCGCGCACACCCGGCCCCGCACACACACCCGGCCCCGCGCACACCCGGCCCCGCACACACACCCGGCCCCGCGCACACCCGGCCCCGCACACACCCGGCCCCGCGCACACCCGGCCCCGCACACACCCGGCCCCGCGAGTCTACGTGGGACTGAACGCAAGTTCCCGGGAGCAGGCCTCGGTGCTCACACCGGGCGGGCCCTCCCACCTGCCATCCATCCGCAGGCCGGACCCCGTGACCTCGCCGCGGGACCCCTGACCTGATGCTCAGCGCTGTGCTTCCCAGTCGGGGGCGAAGACACCAAGGCGTTGGGGGGACCTCAGAAATGTTATCATGCTCTGGCCGGTGTGGCTCAGTGGATAGGGCGTCCGCCTGAGGACAGAAGGATCCTGGGTTGGATTCCGGTCAAGGGCACGGACCTCGGTCGCAGGCTCCTCCCGGGCCAGAGCCCTGGTCAGGGCGCCTGCAGGAGGCAACCAATCGGTGTGTTTCTCTCACATCATGTTTCTCACTGTCTTCCCTCCCTCTTGCACTCTCCCTGAGAATCGATGGAAAAATATCCCCGGGTGAGGATTAAAAACCAAAAGAACATCAATCATTTCCCTGTTGGACACCGCGGGCAGGGTGACCAGGCTCCCGGGCTGGGGCCTTGGCAGTGCCCGGCTCTGAGCTCTGTGCCCCGCGCTGCACCAGCCACCCCGCCGTCATCACAGATTCTCACTCCCTCCTGGGGGGGTGCCGCTGAGGTGCGGGTGAGCACAGCCTTCACCGTGGTCAGAGCACCATCTCCCGGTGAATGCGGGATCTGGAGGGCACACCACAGCCCCTGCTGGCTGGCGCCCCTGCTGGCTGGCTCCCCGGCCTGCTGCCCGGCCTCGTCCGGGTGGCCCCCGCCTGGAGTCCCCAGGGTGGGATGTGAGGGGTGTGGGCCCGGCAGCGACAGGATAACAGCTACCCAGGTCCATCATGGGGCCTTAATTACAGGTCCCACTGTGTGAGACAGGCAAGCGACCCCCCAAAATGCATAGAATTACAGAGGGTCCCGACGCTGAGGGGGGAAGGATGACGTCATCTACAGGGAAGGGAGCTCTGGCGTCCGGGCAGCTCACAGAGGTCCCCCAGGGTGGGAGAGGTCCCCCAGGGTGGGAGAGGTCCCCCAGGGTGGGAGAGGTCCCCTAGGGTGGGAGAGGTCCCCCAGGGTGGGAGAGGTCCCCCAGGGTGGGAGAGGTCCCCCAGGGTGGGAGAGGTCCCCTAGGGTGGGAGAGGTCCCCCAGGGTGGGAGAGGTCCCCCAGGGTGGGAGAGGTCCCCCAGGGTGGGAGAGGTCCCCCAGGTGCATGCCTGGGTCCTGGGCCCCGAGCCCCACCTAAGCCACAGCCCACAGGGCACGCCACCCCCCGGGCCGTGCTGACAGGATGCCGTAGGCCCTGCTGCAGTGTACCTGCGAGTGGAACAGAGGACACCAGCCACGCAACCAAATCAAGGCGTCTCTCTAATTCAAAAGCCGGCGGCTACGAGGGGCGCAGCCCGAGTGAGGACCGTAGCGAGCTTACAAAGGCCAAACCCACACCCTGCTGGACGTTGGAATGTGGAACTACCTTGGGAAAGGATTGTGCAGAAGCAAAATTGGGCAAAGTTAATAATCTCCAAAGGTCACCTACAGTTTCAGCTCCCGGAGCCACCGAGTCAGCGGAAGCCATGTTTGCAGTTCTGGTTCTCAGGCGCCGAAAATAACCTTTGTAAAACCACAGTGTGGGCCGGCAACACAATGGGGTGTTTTACCGAGTTTCCAGGTCTCAGTCTGGAGACTGAGGTAACTACCCTATTGTTTAAGCAGGCGGGTGTGACAGAAGCCAGACTGGCGGGGTTAAAGTTTGAACAGCAGTTGTTACCGAGAGGAACGTTATTATGCTTCTTTGCTTCAGTACGAAGGTGTCCCCGTGCGTCCCAAATAGAGTTGGCGGGACAGGCCAGCAGCCTGCGGCCCTGGCGTCCGCACATCAGTCCTCGCTTGTTCGCCAGCGGGGCTCAGGCCAGTGTTGAGTGCTCGGTGCCCACGTGCGTGTGAGTGTATGTGTGTGTGTGTGTGTGTGTGTGTGTGTGTGGCGGGGTGTGTGTGTGTGTGTGTGTGTGTGTGGTGGGGGTGTGTGTGTGTGTGTGTGTGTGTGTGTGTGTGGGCGGGGGGGGGGGTGCGCTGATAAAGCCCAGGGGGCAGGGCTTGCTGCCACGCCCCATGCCAGAGGGTGAGTGGGTTACCCAGGCCGTGCAGGGGGGGCAGGCAGCCGGCGGGTCGAAGCCCTGCCCTGGCCGACCTGCGCGGGCACTCCCGCGGAAGGCCCTGCAGTAGCTGGTCTCTGACCCTCTCCCCGCTCTGCCTTCCAGTGGACATCCTCATCATGGACGATGACGACGTGCCCACCTGGCCCCCCACCAAGCTGTCCCCGCCCCCGTCGGCGCCCCCCGCCGGCCCTCCGCCCCGGCCGCGGCCGCCGGCGCCCTACATCTGCAACGAGTGCGGCAAGAGCTTCAGCCACTGGTCCAAGCTGACGCGGCACCAGCGCACGCACACAGGCGAGCGGCCCAACGCCTGCACCGACTGCGGCAAGACCTTCTCGCAGAGCTCGCACCTGGTGCAGCACCGGCGCATCCACACGGGCGAGAAGCCCTACGCCTGCTCCGAGTGCGGCAAGCGCTTCAGCTGGAGCTCCAACCTCATGCAGCACCAGCGCATCCACACGGGCGAGAAGCCCTACGCCTGCCCCGACTGCGGCCGCAGCTTCACGCAGAGCAAGAGCCTGGCCAAGCACCGGCGCTCGCACAGCGGCCTCAAGCCCTTCGTGTGCCCGCGCTGCGGCCGCGGCTTCAGCCAGCCCAAGAGCCTGGCGCGCCACCTGCGGCTGCACCCCGAGCTGTCGGGGCCCGGCGTGGCGGCCAAGGTGCTGGCGGCCAGCGTGCGCCGGGCCAAGGCGCCCGACGAGGCGGCGGCGGCGGACGGCGAGATCGCCATCCCGGTGGGCGACGGCGACGGCATCATCGTGGTGGGCGCGGCCGGGGAGGGCGCGGCGGGGGCGGCAGGGGCGGGCGCGGGGGCCAAGGCGCCAGGGCCCCGCTCCCGGCGCGCGCCCGCCCCCAAGCCGTACGTGTGCGTGGAGTGCGGCCAGGGCTTCGGGCAGGCGGCCGCGCTCCTGGCGCACCAGCGCGCCCAGCACGAGGACGCGCTCGGGGCGGGCGGCGAGGAGCCCGCGCACATCTGCGTGGAGTGCGGCGAGGGCTTCGTGCAGGGCGCGGCGCTGCGCAGACACAAGAAGGTCCACGCGGTGGGCGCGCCCTCCGTCTGCAGCCGCTGCGGACAGAGCTACTACCGCGCCGGCGGGGACGAGGAGGACGACGGGGACGAGGCGGCGGGCGGCCGGTGCAGCGAGTGCCGCGGCGGGGAGGCCCGGTAGGGGTGGGGGCCCGGGGGGGCAGGGCCCCTCGGGCTCGGCGGGAGCGACGGCGCAGGACCCAGAGACCCGGGAGAAATGGACCGAGGGGCCCGGACCCGCAGCGACCTCCCTCCCGGGCCCGTCCCGGGGCGCAGGGGCCAGGGCAGGGGCGCCGGGTGCTCCCTCGCCACCCAGCCCGCTGCGCCCTCCCCGCCGAGCGCGGACCGGCTGCCCCCGTAGGTTCTCGGCGGAGCCCGAGATCGACGATGTGAACTAGCGACCAAGCGACAAGCCCACCGTGAACCCCGCGCCGCTTTCTCCCCCTCCGAGGGGGCGCGGCAGAGCCGGGAGCAATCGGCCCTCCATTCAGAGGGGCCCAGGGGGAGGGGAAGAGGGTCCTTCTCCCTTTTAGAGTTTTCTTTCAATTGTACCCGCCCCACCCGTCACCATTATTCTCTCCCCCCCGCGGGCCCCACCCTCCTTCTCGCCCAAGCCCGCCCTCCCCGGCCTGGGTCTGGGGCGCCGGAGTGCGGAGCGGAGGGGCCCCCGGAGAACCGTCCCATTCCGTGGCCTGGGCGCGTGGAGGAGGGGTGCGGGCCAATAAATGGCACCATCCGACTGTCCGCTGTGCGTGGTTCTTGAGGGGGGCGGGTGGGGGGGCTGCGCTGGGGGCCTGCGCCGGCCGGGGCGGAGGCGGAGGCGGAGGCAGCTGGCTGGGAGCTGCCGGAGGCCGTCGGGGAGCGGAAAAGGGAAACTAGGATGTGAGAGAAACACGTGGATGGGTTGCCTCCTGCTCACGCCCGGTCAGGGCCCCGCGGCCGGGGAGGAGCCGAGATCCGTGCCCTTGACCGGAATCGAACCCGTGACCCTGCATCCCCAGGCCGAGGTCCGTCCACTGAGCCAAACGGGCCAGGGCACTGCTGCTCCCTAAATCCACGGAGGGGTCGCGCTCACCCGAAGCGGGGGCAGGTGGCTTCCTCTCCGCGGGGCGAAGGCCCGCACCACGCCCCTGGCTGCTTCCCCGCGCCCCGAGGACCTCCCCGGCCCCGCTTCCGGGGGGCTGGCCGGGAAACGCACCCTTCTCCCACCTCACGTCCCGATGGGGCGGGAAGGCGGCCATTTCCCAGCGTCAGGGCGACCCTGGGAGCAGGAATAGGACCTGCGGGCGGTTACCGCTGCCACGGGGTCCACCCGCAGGGGCCAGCCAGGGGGGAGGGGACCGGGGCCCCCCAGTCCCTGCAGCGGTCAGTCCTGCAGGTGAGGGCAGCTGGGCGGGGGGCGGGAGGCTCGTCAGGGTGGGGCCCTCTGATGCTCTCCCGGTTTCAGGGGACCCGCGTCCCCAGGATCTGGGCGGCTGTCCGGACTGCTCTGTGCGGGGCGCGGCTCTCCGAGGACGCATTAGGCCGTCCTGGGCGTGATCTGGGGTCAGAAAGGCATGTTTTTCGAGGGCCAAGGGCCATCACCTGCTTGGAATTGGTTCCATTTATGTTGAGAACTCAGGTCACTTTAAAGCGGGGAGGGGCGGGCCCTCGCCGGTAGCTCAGTGGTTAGAGCGTTGGCTCACCCATCCAAGGGTCGCAGGGTCGATTCCTGGTCAAGGGAACTTCACCTTGAGTGCACGTGTGGAGGTGGGGCACTGCCAGAGGCAGCCAGTCTGTCTGGGGAAAGACCCTCAGGGGAGCATTAACAGCAACAACGAAAATCCGGCTCTGCTTCTCTTGGGACAGTTAACCTGGCGACATGGGGATTCGTATTGAACGGGACACTTGGCTGGAGGTGTGCGCGTCCTTCAGCGTCAGACACCCCGAGCCCAGAGTCAGGGGTGCCAGTGGCTCTTGGTACCAGGACCCCGAAGCAGGGTCTTTGCGACTTGCAGGCCCAACCCACTTTGGGTTTCTCTTCCAGTTGGTAGAGTTGGTTCTGGCCTCTGGGATAAACACTCTACATACATTGCAACTGAGGAAGGCAACTACAGGTTACATGCACATATGTGCCACGTCCTGTTACATAAGGGACTCCGCATCCACGGATTGTCCGGGAACCAACCCCCGCGGCTACTGAGGGGGGACTATACGCATCTTTTAACAAAAGTATTTTTATTGATTTCAGAGAGGAAGGGAGTGGGAGAGAGACGTATCCATGGGAGAGAATCCTCGATCGGCTGCCTCCTGCACGCCCCACACTGGGAATTGAGCCTGCAACCCGGGCCTGTGCCCTGACTGGGAATTGGACCGTGACCTCCCGCTCAACCACCGAGCCACGCTGGCTGGGCAGCTGTATGTGTGTGTGTGTGTGATAATCCACTCATCATTTTTCTTCCACTTACCTCCCAAAGAGGCTGTGGGTGAGGGGGCGTTTCTGGCCTCCATCTCACCTCCTCTCTGCCAGCGCTCAAAGCCTGCCCAACACCCCCCACCCCACCGGCCCCGTGCCTCCAGGGCGAGCCCTTCAGCACCACGGACAGAGCCCACTGCGGGGTCTGGGTGACAGCTCAGCTTCCGCTTCCTCCATCACCTACAGCTTCTCCGGAGGCGGCAGGAGTGGTCCCCATTTCACAGAGGAGCAAACAGAGGCTCAGGGGAGGGTGTCTCCCCCAGGTGCTGGGCACCAGAACTGAAACGTCTGAACGAGACGCCCACAGCCACCCTGCTCCATCCGCTTGCGGAACAGCTGTGGCCGCCAGCGTGCAGAGCAGGGACCATTCTGATGGCTCACGGCATTAGACAGATGGGGCCTCCGGCTCAGGAATAGATACGTTTGGTCACAAATGAGACTTTTTAAAGAAGGAATAGCCCAGCCGGGTGTAGCTCAGTGGTTGAGCGTCGACCCAGGAACCAAGATGTCACTGGTTCCATTCCTGGTCGGGGCACATGCCCAGGTTGCGGTCTCGATCCCCAGTGTGGGGACCTGCAGGAGGCGGCCAATCAATGATCTCTCTCATCATTGATGTTTCTCTCTCTCTCCCTCTCCCTTCCTCTCTGAAATCAATAAAAATATATATTTTAAAAAGGAATAGACACTTGGTGGAAAAGGTTACTTCCTGAGACTTATACCCAGATTCCTCATTCCTCACCTGACATTATCCTTGGAGGATACTCAGTGAATTACAAATGCCTTTTAAAATTAATCAAACATCTCTGAAATCAATAAGAAAAAAATATTTTAAAAAGACCTAGCTGGTGTGTTTCAGTGGATAGAGCGTTGGCCTACGGACTGAAGCGTCCCGGATTGGATTCCAGTCAAGGGCACATGCCCAGGTTTCGGGCTCGATCCCCAGTAGAGGGCGTGCAGGAGCCAGCCTATCAGTGATTCTCGCTCATCATTGATGTTTCTTACTCCCTCTCCCTTCCTCTCCGAAGTCAATAAAAAAAAAAAAAATCAAACGGGAGCATGCTCTGAATGCTGTTCTGCCACATGTGTCTGTGCCCCCGTGTGTCTATCCTTGTATCTATGTATATGTATCTATTATCTATCTACACGTCTATGCATTTATGTATCTATTATCTATGTATGTATCTATGATCTATCAAACAGCTGATCACTCACTCCATTTTCACACCTTTTCAGGATTAACTGATAAAAAAAAAAATGTGTGAAGCCAGACTAAGCTTTGAACAAAGAAAATTTATCCTAAAGTGCCACTAGACTTTTTTTGAATGGGGATACATAAAAGATGAAGTTTATGGTAGAAAAACCAGTAGCAGTTGATGAATTGAGGGCACAAAAATACGGAATGAAGTGGTTATCATTTTTTCCCCCTGTTAATCCTCACCCAAGGATATCTTTTCCATTGATTTTTAGAGAGTGGAGGGGAAGGGGCCAGAAAAAAATCGATAGAGGCAGTGATTGGTTGCCTCCCACACTCACCCTGACCCAGGCCGGGGATTGAGCCTGCAACTGAGGTAGGTGCCCTTGATCGGAATCAAATCCAGAACCCTTCAGTCCACAGGCCAACCCCCTATCCACTGAGCCAAATCAGCAAGGATGGAAATGAGTCTGTTTTTTAAAAAATATTTTCTTGATTTTTTACAGAGAGGAAGGGAGAGGGATAGAGTGTTAGAAACATCGATGAGAGAGAAACATCCATCAGCTGCCTCCTGCACACCCCCCACTGGGGATGTACCTGTAACCAAGGAACATGCCTTTGACCAGAATCGAACCTGGGACCCTTCAGTCCGCAGGCCGACGCTCTATCCACTGAGCCAAACCAGCCAGGGCAGAAATGATTCTTGATGTTTATCAGCCATAGCTGGTCCAGAACAGTCATCAGCTTGAAAACAGGCATTGAACCCCTCCCCCCAAAAATTCATTTTTGTAGATAAATCTTTTAAATGTTGAAAATGAACTGCACATGAATAAACATGGACCTTAGAACCCTTCAAAGAGCGTGTACATTTTTGGGGGACACCCTGTATTTGATGCCTTGGTTGATTCGCATATGTGCCCTGACAGGGAATCAAACCTGCAAACCTCTAACCAACCGAGTTACCCCGCCAGGGCCCACCCTCTCTGCTCTGGAGTCAAGTCTCCACTGAGCAAGGAGGACACTTGAGCCCCGGCCGGTGTGGCTCAGTGGATAAGGCGTGGACCTGGGGACTGAAGGGTCCCAGGTTCGATTCCGGTCAAGGGCACATGCGGGGGTTGTGGGCTCCATCCCCAGTGTGGGGCGTGCAGGAGGCAGCTGATCAAGATTCTCTCTCATCACTGATGTTTCTATCTCTCCCTCTCCCTTCCTCTCTGAAATCAATAAAAATATATTTTTTAAAAAGTAAAAAAATAAAGGACATTGGACACGTTTGCCAAATGCTCAGTGTTTATTGGGCCCACTCCGCAGGCTCGGAGGGAGGAGAGGCAGTGCCTAGCCCCTCGGGCCCTACGTCCAGGCGCCCAGGATCCCGCAGTGAGGCTCTGGGACTGTGGGACCTCAGGGCCGCCCCCGCGGAGGAATCCTTGGGCACAGTCGGCTTCCAGGTTCCGGGCGGGGAAGGGAGGGGGGGGGGTCTGGGCCTCAGTTTCTCCACCAGTACCGGTCACCTTCGTCCTCTCCGCCCGCGGAGTACCAGCAGCTGTCGATCACCATGTTCGGCCTGCGGAGCTCAGCCTCCTCCAGCAGCTTGATGACCGGATCAGGGTACTGCCATTTCCACAGCCTGCGGGCGGGCGGGGCGGGGCAGGGGCTCAGGGGGCGGGGCAGAGGCTCAGGGGGCGGGGCAGAGGCTCAGGGGGCGGGGCGGGGGCGCAGGGGGCGGGGCCGGGGCTCAGGGGGCACAGGGGGCGGGGCGGGGGCGCAGGGGGCGGGGCGGGGCGGGGGCACAGGGGGCGGGGCAGGGGCACAGGGGGCGGGGCGGGGGGCGCAGGGCTTTGCTTCAGCCCGCCTGCCTCCCTCCGGATCCCCTAGTAAGGACCTGGCCGCCCCCCCCCCCTTTTTTTTTTAAATTCTCACTGAAGGATTTTTTCCATCGATTTTTAGAGAGTGGAAGAGAGGAAAAGAGAAACATGATGTGAGAAACACATGGATAGGTTGCCTCCTGCGCGCCCTACCAGCGCACCGGCCTGGGAGGAGCCTGCAACGGAGGTACCAGAATCGAACCCGGGACCCTTCAGTCCACAGGCCAGCTCTCTGTCCACTGAGCCAAACCGGTTAGGGCTGAACCCCGCCTCCCCCTTTTTAAAAAATCCTCACCAGAGGATATGTTTACTGATTTCTTTTTGTTTTTAAAATATGTTTTTGTTGATTTCAGACAGGGAGGGAGAGGGAGAGAGAAACATCAGTGATGAGAGAGCATCATGGATCGGCTGCCTCCTGAAGGACGTGGCCTTGACTGGAATCGAACCCGGGACCCTTCAGTCCTCAGGCTGATGCTCTATCCACTGAGCCACACCCAAGCACAGGGCCTGGGACACGGGGCGTGACCGGTTGGTTAACATTCTGCTCGCTTAGCCGGGACCGTCCCCTCCCGGCTGCACCCCGCGTCTGGGCGGGGAGGTCCGTGCACTCACCCGAGGACCTGCAGCTTGGACGTGGGGCGCGCGAGGGCCGAGCACAGCGCGCGGACGCCCTCAGGGCAGAGCTGGTTGCGCAGCAGGTTGAGGCTGCGCAGGTACCGGTTGCAGAGCAGCACGGAGGCCAGGGCCTTGCAGCACCGCGAGGTCAGCTCGCACGCCTCCAACCTGCGGCCGGACACGGAGGGGGGACCCCCGAGATCAACGCTCCGCCCTTCTTCCTCCCGCCCCTTTGACAGTGAGAGAGAAAAAAAAAAAAAGCAGCGGACTCATTCCTACAGGGGCAATGCGCGCCCCGATGTTCATAGAAGCAGCACAATTTACATCAGCGGAGATCGCGCCCGTCAGCACCGCAGTGGATGAAAAAGCGGGGACCCGGGCCGGGGTGGCTCAGTGGATAGAGCGTCGGCCTGCGGTCTGAAGGGTCCCAGGTTCCATTCCGGTCAAGGGCATGTACCTTGGTTGCGGGCACATCCCCAGTGGAGAGTGTGCAGGAGGCAGCTGATGGATGTTTCTCTCTCATGATGTTTCTAACTCTCTCTCTCCCTTCCTCTCTGTAAAAAAAATTAAAATATATATTTTAAAAAAAGGGTCCCAGTTCGATTCCAGTCAAGAGCACATGCCCAGGGTTGCAGGCTCAGTCCCCAGTAGAGTCCGGCAGGAGGCAGCTGATCCATGATTCCCTCTCATCATTGATGTTTCTATTTCTCCCTTCCCCTTCCTCTCTGAAATGAATTATATATATATATATAGTGAGACGCGTATACCATGGAATACTATGCAGCTACGAAAAAGGAGGGCATTTTAACCCTTTAAAAATTATTACTACTTTAAATAATCCTCACCTGAGGACATTTTTCCATTGATTTTTAAAAAAATGTATTTTATTGATTTTTTTACAGAGAGGAAGGGAGAGGGATAGAGAGTTAGAAACATTGATGAGAGAGAAACATCGATCAGCTGCCTCCTGCACACCCCCTACTGGGGATGTGCCCACAACCAAGGTCCATGCCCTTGACCGGAATCGAACCCGGGACCCTTCTGTCCGCAGGCCGACGCTCTATCCACTGAGCCACCCCGGCCCGGGCTCCATTGATTTTAGAGAGTGGAAGACAGTGTGGAGAGAGAGTAACATGGACGTGCGAGAAACACACCGATGGGCTGCCCCCTGCACGAGCTTGGACCAGGGCCCGGGCTGGGGAGGAGTTTGCAACCGAGGCCCGTGCCGCGGGGGTGATTCTGCCGCTGCCGCTAAGGGTGGGAAACCCCAGGTCATCCCTGCCCTTTCGCCCCCCTTTCCCGCTGGTTGGTGTGCGCCGCCTCACCCTGGGCCCTGGGCATCCACGGAGGACGCCTGGGCTCGAGGGTGCGCTCTGTCCGACTGAAGGGCATCGGGACGCGGTCTCTGCTCCAGCAACCCCGCGCTTGGCCCTGCCTCTGCCCAGGCCCGAGCCCTGACCCCGGGGCCCGAGCCCTGACCCCGGGGCCCTGAGCCCTGACCCCCGGGCCCGAGCCCTGACCCCCGGGGCCCGAGCCCTGACCCCCGGGGCCCGAGCCCTGACCCCCGGGGCCCGAGCCCTGACCCCCGGGCCCCGAGCCCTGACCCCCGGGGCCCGAGCCCTGACCCCGGGCCCCGAGCCCTGACCCCCGGGCCCCGAGCCCTGACCCCCGGGCCCCGAGCCCTGACCCCCGGGCCCCGAGCCCTGACCCCCGGGCCGGAGCCCTGACCCCCGGGCCCTGAGCCTGACCCCGGGGCCTACCCGAGTCTCCGCAGCGGGGCCGTCTTCAGGCACAGGCCGTCGCACAGGTCCGCCACCCCGCTGTCCCCCAGGGCGTTGGCCGCCAGATCCAGGCTCTGCAGGTGCGTGTTGGTCACGATCACCTGGGACAGCTTCTTGCAGCAGGCGGCAGAGAGGCCGCACCTCGCCAGCCTGCGGAAAAGTGAGAACGAGAGAGAGAGAGAGAGAGAGAGAGAGAGAGAGAGAGAGAGAGAGAGAGATGGTGAGAATCATGGATCAGCTGCCTCCTGCACGCCCCTCACTGGGGATGGAGCCCTAAATTCGGGCCTGTGTCCCGCTGGGAATCCAACTGTGACCTCCTGGCTCATAGGTCCACGCTCCACCCCTGAGCCACGCCCGCCGTCCTGAGCACTTCAATGCAATCCCCCCGTCCCTGCCATGTTCTCCGTGGGCGGAGCCTCGGTTCCTGGGCCTGCTCGCCCTGGCCCCCCGCCAGCTGCTCAGTGCGTGAGAGCATCGTCCACATACACCACGGTCGTGGGTTCGATCCCCGGTCAGGGCACGTATAGGAACCAACCAATAAGTGATCAATAACAGGAACAACAAACCAGTATATCTCTGTCTCTCTCATCAATGAAAAGTGAAAAAATAAAGAACAAAGAGGTGAAGACTGAGTTGGGGCGGGAGGCCCAGGATCCCCGGGGCCTGCGTGGGCTCCCGCTCAGGGGCCCCCTGCGCCCCAGCCTTCCCACGTCCCCGCAGTGTCCGCGGGGAGCACGCGGCTCTGTGCACCCCGACGCCGACCTTGGGCTCGTCCCCCGGCTCCCGACCTTCCAGGACCCAGCCCCCCCGCCCCCCCGCTGGTAGAGGTGACCCCCGGCCCCCCGACACTCACTCCAGGTCCTGGAGATGGAAGGTGGGCTCCAACAGGACCTCGCACAGCAGGTCCACGCCGTCGTCCCCCAAGGGGTTCATGCTGAGGCTCAGGTGCGTCAGGTGGCGGTTGCCCATGAGTCCGAGCGAGAGAAAGCCGCAGCCAATGACGTCCAGCCGGCAGCACCGGAGCCTGCAGGGCACGCGCAAGGGACAGGGGGAGGTCACACGCCCGACCCCGCGACCCCTCGTGTCGGCCGCCTGTCCTGGGAGGGGATTATGCTAGTACCTAGGAAGGTTGTTGGGGGGCCGGTAAGAGATCAGCCCACGGCCTGCAGGTACCCTAAGCCATGGACACAGGCAGGAGGGGGCGAGGCCTGTGCTGGAGGGCGGGGGGCGGGCGCAGCCGGGGAGAGGTCAGTGGGGGAAAAGGAGGCATGTGCAATACTTCCAACAATAAAGAATTTAAATTAAAAACAAAACTAAGAAGAAGGTCGTTAGGTGTAAATGTCGGACGACCTTGAAGTTCTTGGCACGATGCCTAATGCACCTGCTGTATGCTATGACTCTCTCTGTTTTGTTAATTAACGTGTTAATCCTCACGCAAGGATATTTTTCCCATTGATTTTCAGAGGGTGGAAGGGCGAGGGAGAGACAGAGAGAAGCCTACCACCAAGGTAGGTGCCCTTGACCAGAATCAAAGCCGGGACCCTTCAGTCAGCAGGCCGGCGCTCTATCCACCGAGTCAAACCAGCCAGGGCAAAAAAAATATATTTTTTTTATGAGAGAGAAACATCTAGATCAACGCTCTATTGATTTCAGAGAGGAAGGGGGAGGGCGAGAGAGAGAAGCATCAATGATGAGGGAGAATCATCGTTTGGCTGCCTCTTGCACGCCCCCCACTAGGACCGAGACCACAACCTCGGCCTGTGCCCCGACAGGGAATCAAACCACGATCAACCACTGAGCCACACCAGTCAGGCTCCACTGATTCTTAGAGAGAGTGGGAGGGAGGAAGGGGGGGAGAGGGAGGGGGAGATATATATATATAGAGAGAGAAAGAGAAACACCCATGTGAGAGAGACACATCGATTGGTTACCTCCTGCGTGCACCCAGACCAGGGCCAGGGATGGAACTTACACCCCAGGTACGTGCCCTTGACCAGGAATAGAACCCGAGACCTTTGTACGCA
The DNA here is from genome assembly GCF_027574615.1 of Eptesicus fuscus. Classification (NCBI taxonomy): domain Eukaryota; kingdom Metazoa; phylum Chordata; class Mammalia; order Chiroptera; family Vespertilionidae; genus Eptesicus; species Eptesicus fuscus. Next base: position 99,207 of record NW_026557633.1, on the reverse strand, counting down.
AGCTGACACTCTAACCACTAAGCAAACCGGCCAGGGCGGTGACCCTCTCTTTCAATTTTCTTCCTGACTCAACGTGTTAGCTGCCGGTTGCTGCTCTAACCAACCACCCGTCCTGCAGCCCTGGAGGTCAGCATCTCGCTGTCGGCCTGGCCCTGCTCCCCCTGGAGACCCAAGGAGGGGGAGAGCTCTTTCCTGCCTTCCCCTGCGTTTGCAGGCTGCCCTTGACCAGACTCGAACCCCGGACCCTTCAGTCCACAGGCCGGCGCTCTATCCACTGAGCCAAACCAGCCAGGGCAGTAAATAAATCCAGTCCATCAAACATCAGAGGGAAGAGGAGGGTGGGAGTGGGGGGTAAGAGATCAACCGAAGGAGTTGTGTGCATGCACATGAGCATAACCAATGGACAGACAATGGGGCCATGGGGACTTGGGGGGGGGGGGACGGGGCAGGAGTAGCTGGGTGTGTCAATCGGGGAAAAAGGAGACATATGTAGTATTTTAAACAATAAAAAAACACAATATGTAATACTTAAAACAATAAAGAATTAAAAAATAAAATAGAAAAAGAGAAAGATGGAAAGAGAGAATTTTCCAAGGAAGCGCGAAGGCTAGAAGGTGGCCCGTAGGGACGGCCCGGGGCACATGGCAGGGCCCCCTGACCTTTCCTGGCTCCGTGCTCTCTGAGACAGGCCCACGCCCGTGGTCACGGAGCCACGGAGCCCCCACGGGGAGCGAGGGGGACTCACATCAGCCTCTGAACAGTGCAGGTGAAGGACTTCAAGCCGCGACACAGCAGCATCACGCCATCCTTCCGCAGCGGGTTGGTCGACAGGTCCAGGTGCGTCAGGCTCTTGCTGCTGGTGAGGACCTCGGACAGGTGCTGGCAGGCGTCCTCCGTGAGCCTGCAGTTCCCTAGTCTGCAAGGAGAGACAGCCCCCCAGAGCAAGTGCTGGACTCCCACAAGCAGGGCCGAGAGCCGAGTACACAGGACCGGCTGCTGTCTTTTATATCAGCACTAGAGGCCCGGTGCATGAAATTCGTGCACAGGTAGGGTCCCTAGGCCTGGCCTGCGATCAGGGTCTTCCGGCTGCTGGCTGGGGCCTTCCTTCGTTCCACGCTGCCCCCTGGTGTTCAGCGCACACCATAGTGAGCAATCGAACTCGGGAGGGGACACTTTGAATATTAGGCTTTTATAGAAGAAGATTTCCGTAAAAGCCCAGTTTTTGACAGGGTTGATTCGTCTTAATTTGTTGGAATTGTTTGTTGTTGTTTTTTATTGGTTTCAGAGCGGAAGGGAGAGGGAGAGAGAAACATCAATGATGAGAGAGAATCGCCGATTGGCTCCCTCCTGCACACCCCCTGCTGGGGATCCTCAACCCTGGCATGTGCTCTTGACTGGAATCGAACCTGGGACCCTTCAGTCGGCAGGTTGATGCTCTATCCACTGAGCCACACCAGCCAGGTCTCCGCTCAATCTTTTTTTTTTTTTAATGTATTTTATTGATTTTTTACAGAGAGGAAGGGAGAGGGAGAGAGAGTTAGAAACATCGATGAGAGAGAAACACCCATTAGCTGCCTCCTGCGCACCCCCTACTGGGGATGTGCCCGCAACCAAGGTGCATGCCCTTGACCGGAATCGAACCCGGGACCCTTCAGTCTGCAGGCCGACGCTCTACCCACTGAGCCACACTGTTAGGGCTCAATCTTTCCCATCAGGTCAGAGTTTTGCAGCCAAGACACAGGCGTTATTTCCTGGGTCTTTCTCCAGCCTTAACCTTGGGGCCCTCCCACGAGGTCACAGCGCCTGCTCTCACCCTTGGCGGATGCCATCAGCCAATCCCTGCCTCCCCCTACCCCCACCCGGGCCCCCCAGCCCTGGGAGGACCTCGGTTGAGACAAGACAAAGACCCCGTGTGAAAGGAGCGCTCACATCAGCCTGCGCAGGGCGCACTGGGGCACCTTCAGGGCCTCGCAGAGGGACGCCACGCCCTGGTCTTTGAGCTTGTTCCCCGCGAGGCTCAGGGACCGCAGGTGGTGGGAGGCCAGCAGGATCTGGGCGATGAGCGGGCAGCAGGAGTCGGTTAACCCACAGTGATCCAACCTGCGGACGGAGAGGAGGTTCGTGAGACACCCCCTCGGCCGCCCCCAGCCCCTGGCGGGGCCCCTCCGCTGGTCCCCGGACACTGTCTGCTGTGGCCCCCGAGACTGGCCGGGACCGGACCTGCAACCCAGGTGCACGCCCTTGACCAGGAATCGAACCGGAGAGCCTTGGGTGTGTGGGGCCCACACTCTAACCACTGTGATTATTTTTAAATTTTTAAAAAAATATTTTTTTTATTGATTTCAGAGAGGAAGGGAGAGGGAGAGAGAGAGAGAAACATCAATGATGAGAGAGAATCATGGATCAGCTGCCTCCTGCACGCCCCCCCCCCTCCTCCCCACTCCCCACAGGTGATGGAGCCCACAACCTGGGCATGTGCCCTGACCAGGAATTGAACCGTAACCTCCTGGTTCATAGGTTGATGCTCACCCACTGAGCCACCCCGGCCATGCTGGGGGAGATCACACGCACCTCCCCCACTTCCCCCCCAAACTTGATGGAACATCACAAGTGACTTTTGTATTGTGGTAAAATATACGCAACATAAAAATGACCACCCTGCCCTGGCCGGTGTGGCTCAGTGGATAGAGCCTCGGCCTGGGGACTGAAGGGTCCCAGGTTCGATTCCGGTCAAGGGCATGTACCTCGGTTGCAGGCTCCTCCCTGGCCCGGGCTCTGGTCAGAGTACATGCAGGAGGCAACCAATCGATGTGTTTCTCCCACATCAATGTTTCTCTCTGTCCTTCCCTCTCCCTTCCACTCTCTGTAAAAATCAATGGAAACATATCCTTGGGTGAGGATTAAGAAAAAAAAAGAAAACAAAACAAAAAAGAGAAAACCACCCTGGCTGGGTGGCTCCCGTTGGTTGGGGCTGTGGGTTCGATTCCTGGTCAGGGCTGTGTGGGAGGCAGCCGGCGGATGTCTCTCTCTCTCGTTCTCCCCCCTCCTCTCTCTAAACATATCCTCGAGTTGAGGATTAAGGAGGAAGAGTGGGAACCAGACCCGGGACTTGCCTCAAAGACTCCAGCAAGCAGTGTGGGTGCCGGAAGGCCTCCTGCACCACCCCGATGTCTTCCTCCTGCAGGTGCATGCTGGCCAAGCTCAGGTGTTTAAGGTGATGGCTGACGACCAGCGTCTTCCAGAGATGGTGCAGACCCAGGGTAAGCTGTGTCCCTTTAAATCTGCAGGAGAGCGAGCGAGGGAGCGAGAGTTAGACGGTCGGGTGCAGCCTAATTATTCCTTTCGTTGTGGTTCACCCTCGCCTGAGGATATGTTTCCCACTGATTTTTAAGAAATACATTTTACTGATTTTTACAGAGAGGAAGGGAGAGGGAGAGAGAGTTAGGACCAGGATGAGCAGTGCTCCCACAGCTGGCTGATCCCCACAGGCCACGTCCCCCCAGGGCACGAATCCCATGCACTGGGCCTCTAGTACATAATATAGTGTAATAAAAATTAAAACACAACGTATTTTAATGTGTATCACGCATGTGAGAATCAACGTTTGTTTTTAAATTTCCAGTGCACATATGTACGGGTTAGCTGGTCGGCCATACGGTCGGTCCCTTAGCCTTTTAGATATATTGACGACATGACCTCATGACCTTAAAAGCACTAAGAACTGATTGAAATGCTGCAGTAAATCATGCATTTTGAGCTTTACATTCACTGCCTCATGCTGGACCACTCACCTGAAAAGAACTCCCTTCTCTTTCCCCCTAACCAACTCCTATTCATCCTTCAAAACCCGAATACATGAACCCACCTCGGTAATCCCTTCACAGGGTCTTGAGTCCCTTCCCATCCCATCCCTTTTGGGAGCTCGTTTCCTATACCTCCCACGGCTCTTGTCCCCTCCGAATACAGTTTATAGATTGGCCTTAGCGCTGTGACACGGCCACGCCGAGGGGCACGGAGCAGGGGCCGCACAGCCTTACATCAGCTTCTGGATTTTGCAGGCCGGCTGCCTCAGCTTGACGCACAGGGTCCTCATGGCCCACTCGCTCAGGATGCTGCCGGAGAGGTCCAGCTGTTGCAGGCTGGGGTGGGAGCTGAGCACCGAGCAGAGGTTCTCCCACCACTCGGTGACCAGGGGCTTGGTCTGCAGCCTACATGGGAGAGGGAAGGAAACGTTGGCTTCCACCGGATGAATTTAAAAAGCTATATATCTATATCCATCACCTTAAACACCTGAGCTTGGCCAACGTGCACCTGCAGCAGGAAGACATCGGGGTGGTGCAGGAGGCCTTACGGCACCCACACTGCTTGTTGGAGTCTTTGAGGCAAGTCCCGGGTCTGGGTCTCACTTTCCTTTTTAAGGATATGTTTAGAGAGAGGAGGGGGAAGATCGAGAGAGAGAGAGACATCCATGTGAGAGAGAGACATCCACCGGCTGCCTCTCACCCGTCCTGCCCACAGGGATCAAACTCACAAGCCAGATGCGTGCCCTGACCAGGAATCGAACCCACAACCCCCCCCCCCCCAAATGTATACATACTCTCACAGCTGAGAGCTCAATTTTGAAAATGAAATGTCTTTTAACAAAGACTGCCTTTGTAAGTATTTAAAGTGTGTGTCTACATTTTGGGGGGTGGGCACCCTATAGGAACAACCCAGATGTCCATGGGTGGATGAATGGATGAAGAACATGTCAGTCACCCCCCATAGAATGTTACTCAGCCTTGTAAAAGGAGGTGCGGCCATTGGCAACAACACGGGCAAACCCAGAGGACATGATGCTGAGCGAGACAAGCCAGACACGGAAAGACACACGTGACCTCGCATGCAGAATCTGAAACGGTGGGACTCAGCCCTGGCGGTGTGGCTCAGTGGATAGAGTGCCGGCCTGCGGACTGAAAGGTCCCAGGTTCGATTCCAGTCAAGGGCACATGCCTGGGCTGTGGGCTCAATCCCCAGTGGGAGACTCACAGGGGGCAGCCGATCCATGACTCTCTCTCATCATGGATATTTCTATCTCTCTCTCCCTCTTTCTTCCTCTCTGAAATAAAAAATGTCTATGTCTATGTCTATGTCTATGTCTATGTCTATGTCTATGTCTATGTCTATGTCTATGTCTATGTCTATGTCTATGTCTATGTCTATCTATAAAAGCCTAATATGAAAGTGTCGCCTTGGGAGTTCGACCGGGAGTTCAATCACTCAGTATGACGTGCACTGACCACCAGGGGGCATTGTGGAACGAAGGAAGGCCCCCACTGACAGCTGGCAGCCACTTGGGACCCTACCCGTGCACAAATTTCATGCCCTGGGCCTCTAGTTTTAAAAAAAACCCAAAAACAAAAAACAGTGGGACTCACACAGGCAGAGCGAGCGTCCGTGGTGGTTGCCAGTGGTGGAGGGTGGGGGTGGGGGGGAGATAGGGGCACATGGGCCAAAAGGTGCAAATTCTCAGTTACAAGTAACATATAACCATGGTGTTTCCCACTGGGAATTGGCTAGGATGGTAGGCCTTTCTTAAAAACATATTTTATTGATTTTTTACAGAGAGGAAGGGAGAGAGAGAGAGTTAGAAACATCGATGAGAGAGAAACATCCATCAGCTGCCTCCTGCACACCTCCCACTGGGGATGTGCCCGCAACCAAGGTACATGCCCTTGACCGGAATCGAACCCGGGACCCTTCAGTCTGCAGGCCGACGCTCTATCCACTGAGCCACACCGGTCAGGGCAGGACGGTAGGTCTTACGTGTCTTCCCCCGCCACGGCAGCCGTGTGAGGGATGGCTATGCTAATTAGCGTGGTTGTGGCGCTTATCATCTCGAAACACCAATACCTCCGCGTGGAGATGGAAAGAATGAACGTCGCAGCGGGGGCCACTCACCCTTGCTGAATGACGGGCCACGCCTCGGTGGACTCGTCTTCCGGGAAGATCTCCCCGATGTCCATCTGAATCTCCCGCAGGCGCCCGCAGTGCTGGAGGCAGAAGGAGGACACGTTCAGGTCCATGGGCCGGTTCACCATTAGCCTCACTTCCCGGAAGCCGCTCAACGCCGAGTGGACAAACTCTTCGTCTTGGGTCTCGAAGAGACAGTAGAAGGAGTCCAGGAGGTCCAGCGGGGAGGCGGCGGCGGCCTGCTGACCCAACAGGGAGACCCACTGGAGCAGCACCCGCCTCAGCCCCGGGGCCACGGCACACCCCAGCAGGTCCTCCAGGGCCCGCACCACCTCCTTGTTCAGGAAGCCGAACAGGAAGCGTTTCATCTGCAGCACGTGGGCGTTGAAGCTGATCTGCCTGAGCTCCTTCAGGCTCTTGGAATTCTCGATGCGCAGGGCGTGGGGCTCCCACGCGGCGTCCAGGCCTTCCAGGACGTAGGACAGGGCCGCGTAGAACTCCTGCAGGCTCGGGTGCAGGAACGTGAAGCACCTCCCGCCCTGGCTGTCCCGCAGGAGGATGTGCTTGTGAAACAGGACGGAGAGCTCTGGCTCCGTCAGCCCGTGAACGCCCAGGTCATCGCTGTGGAACACGAACTTCCTGGCCCACACGCCCTGCGCGGCCATCCGGCACAGGCCCTTCAGGACCACGCGTTCGTCCGCACTGAGGCAGCGCCCCGGGCCGTCTTGAGGGGTGAGCTGATGGACCACGATGGTGACGTACAAGCCCGTGAGGATCTGGCAGGTAGGGGGCAGGCCCTTCCCCGAAGCCGTCTGCAGCTCAAGAGCCCGGCAGAGCAGCCACCACGTGACGGACACCTGGCACCTGTCAATCAGCACGTGGTTGTCCAGCACCGCGTGCAAGACTTGCGTTTGTTGGTCCTCGTTCTTGACTTGCTTGAGGAACACCTGGATCCTCTTCTCCATCGTGATTCCTTCGATGAAGAGGTACCGGGGAGAGAGGAGCATCCATCGGAGCTTCTCCAGGCCCTCGTCTCTGACGGTGACGATCAGGGAGCACTCAGGCAGCAGGACCTTCTTCAGCAGACTGCACATCAGGTCGGACACGGGCCGCTTCTCTGTCCAGTTGTCACAGACGTTGAGGTCAGCGTCTTCGGAGGCAACGTCCAGGTCATCAAAGCCGTCGACCACAAACAAGAGCCTTTCCGGTTGGGACATGATGTTTACCACGGGGACCTCAGAGTCTGGCCACTCCCTGGAAATTAACTCCGTGAAACTGCTTCTCCTCCTCCGTGGTATGTCCCGGGCATTGAGGAAGAAGACGTAGGAAAACACGTCCGGGTAGAGCTCCCCGCGGGCCCAGTGCAGCAGGATTCTTCTGGCCAGAGCTGACTTCCCGACCCCGGGTCTTCCGTGCAGGACCACGGTGAGTGGCCGGAAGCCCTGCTCGTCTGGAGCAAAAGCACTAGACAACATTTGCATTTGTGGACAATCAGCGGCAAAGGTTTGGAAACTGTGGTGTACGTCCGACACCGTGGAGAACCTTATCATCACATGACGTTTGTAGTCCCCTTCGTTATCTCCCTGGCCTACGACGGACCAGAGGGCAGAAGAGAAAAAGGAGACAAAGTTGAAAGACACTCTACACACAGGAGACTTTGTTCCTTCTCAGCAATGTATTATTGTGATTATTATTCCTCACTTGCACATACAAAAATATATATTTATTTTAGAGAGGAAGGGAAAGATAGAGCTAGAAACATCAATGATGAGAATCATTGGCTGCCTCCTGCATGCCGCCTACTGGGGATTGAGCCTGCAACCCAGGCATGTGCCCCGACTGGGAATTGAATCCTTACCTCCTGGTTCATAGGTTGATGTTCAACCACCGAGCCATGCTGGTCAGGTGCAAGGATATGTTTTTTATTTATTAAAATTTATTTGTATTTTTATTTATTTATTTTTACACAGAGGAAGGGAGAGGGAGAGAGTGTCAGAAACATCGATGAGAGAGAAACATCGATCAGCTGCCTCCTGCACACCCCCTACTGGGGATGTGCCCTCAACCAAGGTGCATGCCCTTGACTGGAATCAAACCTGCGACCCTTCAGTCCGCAGGCTGATGCTCTATCCACTGAACCAAACCGGTTAGGGCAGATATGTTTTTTTATCGATTTTGAGAGAAAAGGGAAGGGGGGAGAGAGAGAGAGGGAGAGAAAATATGAATAAGCCAGAGTTCTTTACCTTGGTCTTTTGTCTTTGCTGCTGTGGTATCATCTTGCTTTATAACTTCTGACATTTCTGCAGAAAAGAGAGGGAAGAAGAATGAAATCCCACACACTAAGAGGTGAATTAACCAGGTCAGACCCACAGTATCCCCAAGATAGGGTCTGCAATGCCCGATTTCACCTTCTGACCTGTCCGGAACCACGCCTCAGCTGGAGAGGCACAGTGGATCGAAAATGAGCTCAGAGGGTATGGGTTCTGGTCTTATTTCTGCTTTTTATTCTTTGGAGACCTTTGGGTGAGTTGATAAAATGAAGGTCAAACCCAGTGAGGGATATCAATGTGAGAGAGACACATCGATTGGCTGCATGAGCCCCAACTGGGGCCAGGGATCAAACCTGCAACCAAGGAATGAGCCCTCGACTGGGAAGCAAACCCAGGACCCTTTGGGGCCAGGGCCGAGGCTCTAACCACTGAGAAATACTGGCCAGGGATGGGTTCTTTCCCCTTTCTTCCTTCTTTTGCTCAATCCCTCCACGCCTCCAATACCATCCCCACCAGAGCTGTCTGCCTGGCCTGCTCTTTATCTATGAATCTGTCCAGATGGACATTTTTAAAAGATCACCTTGCCTATCACCATGGGGAAAATGGATTCTGTGTAACGAGAGTAGAAACAGATTAGAGATTCAAGTGAGATGATTCTGATATACAGGCTATGGTAAGAAATGTGTAGAAATACGAGTCCTGCCCAGCCAGCATGGCTCAGCAGTTGAACATCGACCTATGAACCAGAAGGTCATGGTTCAGTTCCTGGTCAAGGGCACATACCTGGGTTGTGGGCTTGATCCCTAGTAGGGGGCGTGCAGGAGGCAGCCAAAGATTCTCTCTCATCATTGATGCTTCTATCTCTCTCTCCCTCTCCCTTCCTCTCTGAAATCAATAGAATTAAAAAGAAACACACACACACAAGAGAAACAAGTGCTACTTCAGAGGTAGGTCTCATATGATTTCCTGATGAAGTAGGTAGAAGGCAGAGAAAATAGTCAATCAGAAATAAACATCTATCTATATCTATCTATATCTATCAAAACCTAGTATGTTGGAAGTGTCTGGCCGACTGGTCAACTCACCAGTCGCTATGACATGCACTAACCACCAGGGGGCAGATGCTCCAACTGGTAGGTTAGCTTGCTGCTGGGGTCTGGCCAATCAGGACTGGGCAAGATGGGGCCAGACACGCCTTAGAGCCCTCTTGCGGTTCCTCCCTGGCCACCAGCCCTGATCGGGACTGGGTGAGATGGCCCTGATCAGCCCCGATTGCTCACCAGGCGGAGGGACCCCACCCGTGCACGAATTTCGTGCACCGGGCCTCTAATACTAAAAATAATGACCAGGCTTCTGGTGTGAGTAGCACAGTGGATGGCAGGACCATGGACCGAGATAGGAAACCCTTGACCCAGCCCCCCCACACTGACCTGAAGGCTGGCCCCTGCTTGTTCCTTGGTCAGTCTTTGGGGGTGTAAAATCTTGTAGTATTTCAGCCAGTGAACATTCTGCAATGCAGAGCAGATGACAGGACAGTGGCCACAACGAAACAGCAACGGCCCTGGCCAGTGGCTCAGTTGGTTAAAGCATCATCCCCATACACCCATTATTTGTGGGCTTGATCCCCAGGCAGGGCACATACAAGAATCCAGCAATGAGTGCATCAATAAGAGGGAAAACAAATCTCCCTCTCCCCTCTCCCCCCGCCCCCAGCTCTCATGAAGAAAAAATAATTTTTTAAGTTCACTCTCTGCCCAAATGACTGAGGGCAACCAGGACGAGCCTTGACCCCATGACCAGCCTGTAATGGGGACAGTGGCGTCGGATCCTAAGTGCCACCGTCAGAGAAATAACCGATTTATGTGACGGGTGCTCGATTTCAGAGAGAGAAGGAGGACGAGGGAGAGAGAAACATCAATGATGAGAATCATGGATTGGCTGCCTCCAGCACCCCCCTCACCCCCCCAACTCCCATCCCCACCCCCTCCACCCATGTAATACTCTCAATAATAAAGATTTTCTTTTTAAATGTGCAAGAAGGGAAACTATCCCGAGGCCTCAGTCTTTTGTTGTTGTTAATCCTCACCCAAGGATTTTTTCCATTGATTTTTTAGAGAGAGCAGAGGGAGGGAGAGGAAGAGAGAGGGGGGGAAACATCAATGATAAGAGAGAATCACGGGCCCTGGCCGGTTTGGCCCAGTGGATAGAGCATTGGCCTGTGGACTCAAGGGTTCTGGGTTTGATTCCGGTCAAGGGCACAGGCCCAGGTTGCGGGCTCCATCCCCAGTGGGGGGTGTGCAGGAGGCAGCCGATCCACGATTCTCTCTCATCATGGATGTTTCTCTCTCTCTCTCTCTTCCTCTCCCTTCCTCTCTGAAATCAATAAAAATGTATTAAAAAAAAAGAAAGAATCATGGATCAGCTGCCTTCTGCTTGCCCCCTACTGGGGATGGAGCCCACAACCCGGGCGTGTGCCCTGACTGGGAATTGAAACCGCCATCTCCTGGTTCCTAGGTCGACGCTCCACCACGGAGCCACGCTGGCCGGCCAGGCGGCCTTACTCACTTTCCATCTCCTCCTTCGCCTTCTGAGAGAGCACGGGCAGGTTCATCTCCAGAAAGATGTCCATGGCCATGCTCCAGACCACCAGCGCCTGGCAGTGCTCGTGCAGGAGGAGGGCCAGGTGCTGCGCGTCCGCCCCGGGCACCTCCACCCACGGGAAGGAGCCGGGCACCAGCCCCGACGTGCTTCCCATGAGCAGCTCCTTGAACGTCTGGAACTCTTCCTTGTCCAGCTGCTGGAGACACCAGCGCAGTCCACAGTCGGAAAAGGGGGACACGCTGGCTTCCCCCATCGCCACGCCAGGCCGAGGGCCCCCTGTGTGGATGGAGAAGTCGATTCCCGGGTTGCAGGGAGCAGATGGGACCTGGTGGGGGTGGGAGGGGAGAGTGACAAGATTCAAAGGAGAGTCGTGCATCACAGGATCACATTCACGGCCATCCTCCCGCCCCCCTCCCTCCGAGATCTGTCCGTCTGTTCCATGCCTTCTGCTTCTGGTTCTATCTTGTTCGTCACTTTATTTTGTTCCTTAGATTCCACACATGAGTGAGAGGACTTGTCTTTCTCTGACTGGCTTATTTCACTTAGCACAGTGGTCGGCAAACTGCGGCTCGCCAGCCACATGCGGCTCTTTGGCCCCAGGAGTGTGGCTCTTCCACAAAATACCACGGCCTGGGCAAGTCTATTTTGAAGAAGTGGCGTTAGAAGAAGTTTAAAACATTTGGCTCTGTTGACTAATAAGTTTGCTGACCACTGACTTAGCACAATACTCTCCAGGTCCCTCCATGCTGTTGCAAAAGGTAAGATTTCCTTTTCTTTAAAGTAAATATATTTTTATTGATTTCAGAGAGGAAGGGAGAGGGGGAGAGATAGAAACATCAATGGTGAGAGTGCGGTGGGCTGGCATGGCACATGCCCGGGTTGTGGGCTCGATCCCCAGTAGGGGTCATGCAGGAGACAGCCAGTCAATGCTTCTCTCTGCCCCAGGGAGCCTTACGTGCCGTGCCAGCTCAGCCAGGTTCGGTGAGCCTGAGGGGGCTGTGAAGGATTAGATAAGACAGACAAGAAAGCTGGGTCTCGGTGGGACGCTGCCCTCTCTCGTGGAGAGAGAGAGTGCCATGGACTACAAGCTGTACCTTTATTTTATAGCAGATGCCAGGAGGCAAAGGAAGGGCGTGGTCAAGATGTTAACATTCCCGTGGGTTTCGATCCTACTCAACCACATGCACCTGATTTGCTTGCTTGCAAAGCTCTGTTTGCTTGCAGCCTATATCACTCAGGCACGTGGGGCCACGTGTTTGGACCATAGGTTCACGCTTACCACTACAGCTGTTGGCTATCACTGGCTGGGAGGGCTCTGCCCTCCGAACTGGGACTTGCACGTGGCCATGAGAGGACTGTGCCCTCTCATTAATCCGAGGCTTGAACCTGTCCAAACACTGTGGCCGCACCCCACAAGAGAGAATCATTGACTGGCTGTCTCCTGCATGACCTCTACTGGGGATCGAGCCCACAACCCAGGCATGTGCCCTTGACCAGAATCGAACCTGGGACCTTTCAGTTCGCAGGCTGATGCTCTATTCACTGAGCCAAACCAGCTAGGGCTTCCTTATTTTTTTTTTAAGTAAATGTATTTTTATTGATTTCAGAGAGGAAGGGAAGTGGCGGGGGGAGAGACAGAAACCTCAATGATGACAGAATCATTGATCGGCTGCCTCCTGCATGATCCTCACTGGGATTGAGCCCACAACCTGGGCATGTGCCCTTGACCGGGAATTGAGCTGTGACCTCCTGGTTCATAGATGGAAGCTCAACCCCTGAGTTCAACCAGCACAGGAAAGGGGGAGGAGGCAGGAAGAAATTGACCAAAGAACTTATATGGGTACAGGTATAGCCCATGGGCACAGACCATAGTGTGGTGAAGGCCTGGGGAGGGGGGCAGGAGCGGGTATAGGGGGGGCAAATAGGGAAAAATGGGGGACATCTGTAATACTCTCAAAAACAATGAGACAGGTGTGTCCATTCAAGCCCTGCATCCTCAATGCCCAACCACCAGCGCAGAACGGTGGCTCACCTGTAAGATGTTAGTGCCCCACCCCAAACACACTGTTTTGGGGGATGAGCAGGACATGGATGGAGTGGGGAGGGTGAACCCAAGGACACATTTTGCTTCAGACCTCCCCACAGTGTGTGCTTTCTCTAAAATATGAAAAGGCATCTCCCGTGAAAGCATCCTCTTAGAGGAAGCCGGTAGAAATAAGAGTGTTTTACTAAAATGATTGAGCTGTTACCATTACCCATCTATGAGTGACAGAGAGATAGAGAGACGGAGGAGAGAGAGAGAGAGAGAGACATGGAGGAGAGAGAGAGAGAGACGGAGGAGAGAATTACTGACAATGGACAGATGAGAAAGTTTATGTGCCGATTATTCAAAACAGAACCCTAGCAAGAAAATGAGCGTTTCTGCACATTCCCATGTAATATCTAGGAAAACAATCGACCCCATTGGTGGTTAAAGGGGAAAATAATGACCCCACTTATTTCTAAGAACAAGTGGAAAAGGTTACATCCTAATTCAAATTTCCTCCGTCAAAATGAAAATGAAGATTTCCTGGTTTTCCCAAACCTCTAACATGCAGGAACCTGGATACATGGAGATAGAAAATACACACACACACACACACACACACACACACACACAATCTCTCAACTGCTTGGTTGAATGATTAAATTAACGAGGAAGCTTCTATAAAAGAGAATGAATTTTGGGTGGTCACAAGGAAACACTTTCATACACACCCACGACTTGAAGAAAATGTTTAAATTAAACATACAGCCCAGCCCTAGCCGGTTTGGCTCAGTGGATAGATTGTCGGCCTGCGGACCGTAGGGTCCCGGGTTTGGTTCCGGTCAAGGGCATGCACCTCGGTTGCAGGCTCTCCCCTGGTCAGGGCTCGTGCAGGAGGCAACCAATCAATGTGTTTCTCTCACATCCGTATTTCTGTCTTTCCCTCTCTTCCACTCTAAAAATCAATGGAAAAATATCCTCGGGTGAGGATTAAAAAAAATAAAAACATTAAAAAAAGAGAAAGTCTATATGAAAAATAAAGTGTCATTTGATACAGCATGGATGGATCTTGAGAGTATCATGCTGAGTAAGTCGGATGGAAAAAAGAACCGTATGGTTTCCCTCATATGTGGGTATAAAACAGAAAGCAACAAACACACACAGACTCAGTCACAGACAACAGCATGGTGGTTACGAGAGGGGAAGGGGGCTGGAGGGTCAAGAGGGTCAAACATATGGTGATAGGAGACTTGACTCGGGGTGGTGAACACAATACAATATTCGGAGGATGCATTATGGAACTGTACACGTGAGACCTATATACTTTTATTAACCAACATCACCCCAATAACTCTACCGCTGAACATTATGTTGTTAACCAGTGCTATGGCAATACATTTAATTGAAAAATAAAAATAAAGGATCCATAAAAGCAGAACCAGCAAAGAGACAAAAACACCGGAACGCATGTTCTTGTCTAAACCCCTCCTCCCGTGGCGGACGGTACGCCACTCAGGCTTTCTGTCAACGACCTCAGTGTTGAGATCTTGTCCTCGCTCCATGGAATTGAAGGACAAAGTTCTGACACGTGAGCAGCTCACCGTGTTTCAGGGAAAAGCGTCTGAAGGCCCCTCGGATGCTACTGTGACCCCTCGTCCAGTACATCCCAGAGAGGGGAGTGGTGCCTGAAGCCCACAGACAGACACCGAAAGAACGGGGTTGGAGCCCAACGGAAGGGTTGACGGGGGAGGGGAGGGGACGCGGCGCCCCAGCAGGAGGGTAGGCTGGAGGGTGTGAATGAAGAGGGGTGATGTGTGTTTGAGTTTGTTCTCTTCTTTGAAATTTTATTGTTGGAAGTATTACAGGTGTGCTACCCCAACTTCCCTCTTTTTCCCCATTGACCCTGCTTCTGTCTCCACCCCAGATGAGTCTTTTTTTTCTTTGCTTAATCCTCACAGACAACAGCAGGGTGATTACCGGAGGGGGAAAAGGGGGTTGGGGGGGGGCGGGTAGGAAAAGGTTAAGCGGGGAGTAATGGTGATGGCAGGAGACTTGGGGTGGTGAACACACAATACACAGATGATGTGTTGTAGAACTGTACCCCTGAAACCTACACAGTTTTATTAACCAACGTTGTCTCAACTAAAAAAAGCTGGGCGGTGAGGGCTATTTTCTGAGACTGAATGACGAGGGGAGAGGGAGAGGGAGAGAGGGCATGGCTCTCTGTCTCCCCCCACCCCCACGTTGTCTCTCTATCCCCAGCTCTGTCTCTCCCCATTTCTCTCTTTCTCCCCCCCTCTCTCTCACCCTTCCCCGCAACACCCCCCCTCCGCCCCCCGTCTCTGTTATTTATAGATGGGGGTAAAGGTAACAGTTCAATCATGTTAGTAAAACCCACTTATTTCTACCAGCTCCCACTGAAATGCTTTCAGGGGAGACACCTGTCTGTGTTTTGGAGAAAGCAAACAGGATGGGGAGGTATGTTTCTCTCCCCTGCCCCCCCCCCCCAGCTCCACTTGGCGCCCACCTTTTCTCTCCTCTCTGAGGACATGACCGGGGTCTTCAGGGACCCCACAGAGGCCGTTCCCATTACGGCGAGGTTTCAAAGGGGGTCCCCCCCTCCCCACCGGGTTACCTCACCTGCGACTGCTTCCTCACAGGACAGAGAGCTCCCTCAGGGTGCGTGGCTGGGCCACAGTTCATGTGAGCACCACACCCGACTCCCACCACCTCCGCTGACCTTGACCGTGAGCCCCAGCACCGTCCTCAGTTTTAGACGCAGAGACTGGGAAGGGTGAGGCAGGTTCCTAAGTGCCCCAAACGGGAGCGTTTTGCTTGGGAAACGGGGCCGTTGGTTCTTTCTCAAGGTGGCTCTGGGCTCCGGAGAGCCTCCGTGGGGAGGGTGGGGGCCCAGACGGGGGCTCAGCGAGTGGGTTTGAGTGTCTAACAGGGAAAGGAAGGCGCTGGGACAGGACCCGAGGAAGCACTCACCGACGCCGTCCTCACCGCCAGGGTCACATCCCAATGAGCACCACCTGCAGAGGGCATTTGGGGAATCCTGGGTGGTCACGTGGCCACGGGCCGATGGCTGCCTCAGGCCATTGGCTGCCTGGGGCTGGGAAGGGCGAGGCCCAGTGATGAGGGGCAGCTGCCGCCTGCCCCTGCGTGCACCCCCTGGCACACCTGTGCCAGGGCCCCTGGGCGAGCATGGCCTTCACCTGCTCGTCCTGCAGCAATAATTGTGTGCGAACATGTGTGCGTTCTTTTACTGACCTGGACGTTTCATCGGGCATTTATTTTTATTAATTATCACCATTATTATTTTATAATATTTTTATTGACGTTAGAGAGAGGAAGGGAGAGGGATAGGGAGATAGAAACATCAATGAGCCCTAGTTTGGCGCAGTGGAGAGAGCATCAGCCCTCAGATTGAAGGGTCCTGGGTTCCATTCCAGTCGAGGGCACGTACCTCGGTTGCAGGTTCCATCCCCCTCGTGCGGGAGGCAACCAATCGACGTGTCTCTCTCACATCAATGTTTCCCCCCCTCCCTTCCACTCTCTCTAAAATCCAATGGGGAAACTATCCTTGGGTGAGGATTGACAAATAAACAGCAAAAACCCCATCAATGGGAAACACCTATCGGCTGCCTCCTGCACACCCCGCACTGGGGATCGAGCCCACAACCTGGGCATGTGCCCTGACCAGGAATCGAACCATGACCTCTTGGTTCATGGGCCGATGCTCAACCACTGAGCAACACTGGCCAGGCATATTATTATTTTTAATCCTCACCTCAGGATATGTTTTTATTGATACTTTAGAGAAAGGGGGAGGGAGGGAGGGAGGGAGAAAGAGAGAGAGAGAGAGAGGAGAGAGAGAGAGAGAGACCTCTATCTGTCACCTCCTGTACGTGCCCCAACCAGGGATTGAACCTGGAACCCTTTGGTGTGCGGGACCATGCTCAACCAGCCGAGCCATCCAACCAGGGCTCCCCTGGCGTTCGTTGACCTCTCACTAAGGAAGCGGTTGTGCAACCGACGTTCCACATGAGACGCTCACCTGGGCTCCCCGTGGCCTCGGAGTGGGCGTTCCCATGGGTCAACCAATGAATATTCTCTAACATTCTACAGGGCCCACCTGGGGCAGCAGGAATGCCAGGCCTCCTGCCTCCTCTCTCCCATTCCTGCTTCTCTCAGTCTCTTTCCTCCCCTGCCCTCAGCTTGGCTGAGATAGAACTGGCATCGCCGTGCAGGCTTCGCTTGACCTGATGCCCTAGGTCAGTGGTCGGCAAACTCATGAGTCAACAGAGCCAAATATCAACAGGACAACGATTGAAATTTATTTATTTTTTATTAAATATATTTTATTGATTCTTTACAGAGAGGAAGAGAGAGGGATAGAGAGTTAGAAACATCGATGAGAGAGAAACATCAATCAGCTGCCTCTTGCACACCCCCCTACTGGGGATGTGCCCGCAACCAAGGTACATGCCCTTGACCAGAATCGAACCTGGGACCTTTCAGTCCGCAGGCCGACGCTCCATCCACTGAGCCAAACCGGTTTCGGCAAGAGAGCCACATTTTTTAAACGTAAACTTCTTCTAACGCCACTTCTTCAAAATAGACTCGCCCAGGCCGTGGTGTTTTGTGGAAGAGCCACACTCAAGGGGCCAAAGAGCCGCATGTGGCTCGCGAGCCGCGGTTTGCCCACCGCGGCCCTATTGTGAAAGGGGAGGCCATCTCCTACGAGTCCTCCCCGAACTTCACCGCAGCTTAGACTCACCTGGGGGAACCTCTCAGATCCTCGGTGCCTGAGCCCCACCGTGTTCCAATGGTCGGGATGTCTGGGGTGGGAGCCAGGCTGTCGTGTGCACTTTTATTTTATTGATTTTAAAGAGAGAGGAAAGGAGATGGAGGGGAGACAGAGAGAGAGAGAGAGAGAGAGAGAGAGAGAGAGAGAGAGGAGAGAGCTATTCATTGCTTCACTTACTGATGCAGTCATTGGTTGATTCTTGTATGTGCCCTGACCAGGGATCAAACTCGAAACCTTGATGCATCAGATCAACGCTAACCAACTGAGCCACCTAGCCAAGGCTCATATGCACTTCTTAAAAAAAAAAAAAATCCTCACCCGATGGTATTTTTCCATTGATTTTTAGAGAGAGTGTAAGAGAAAGGGAAAGACAGAAATATCGATGTGAGAGAAACACATCGGTTGGTTGCCTCCTGCATGCGCCCTGACCAGGGCCTGGGCCAGGGAGGAGCCTGCAACCGAGGCCTGGCCAGGATTCCTGCCTTTGACAGGATTCAAATCCGGGACCCCTCAGTCTGCTGGCCGATGCTCTATCCACTGAGCAACACCGGCCAGGCCTGTATGCACTTTTTAAAAATTCATTTTCTGTGGAGAGCAGTCACAGTGTGTAGACAGGTTCAAGCCTTGGACTAATGAGAGGGCACAGCCCAAACCGGTTTGGCTCAGTGGATAGAGCGTCGGCCTGCGGACTGAAGGGTCCCAGGTTCGATTCCAGTCAAGGGCATGTACCTTGGTGGCGGGCACATCCCCAGTAGGGGGTGTGCAGGAGGCAGCTGATGTTTCTTTCTCATCGATGTTTCTGACTCTCTATCCCTCTCCCTTCCTCTCTGTAAAAAAAATCAATAACATATATTTTTTTAAAAAAATGAGAGGGCACAGTCCTCTCTCTCATGGCCACGTGCAAGTCCCAACTTGGAGGGCAGAGCCCTCCCAGCACCATTATAGCCAACAGCTGGAGTTGTGAGCTTGAACCTATGGTCCGAACACGTGGCCCCACGTGCCTGAGTGATATAGGCTGCAGGTAAACAAAGCTTGATCAGGTGCATGTCATTGAGTAGGATTGAAACCCACGAGAATGTTGTAAACAACTTGACCACGCCCTTCCTTTGCCTCGTGGCATCGGCTATAAAATAAAGACATGGCTTGTAGTCCGTGGCGCTGTCTCTCCACGAGAGAGGGCAGTGGTCCACTGAGACCCAGCCTTCATTCTCTTGTCTGTCTTTTCTCAATCCTTCACCGCCCCCACTCAGGGTCACCCTTGGCGGTGCTGGCGCGGCACAATTTTCTTTATTGATTAAGGTATTACATATGTGTCCTTGTCCCCCCATTGCCCCCCTGCCCCTCTGTATGCACTTTTAAAGGTCACCGTGTCATTCAACGTGCCACCAAGACCGGGGAGCGCTGTCCTCCTCCCAGCCCTGGTCTTCCCAAGGCATGTGTCCTCATCGCTTTAGGAAAGGGGGTGTCTCCTGGGCCATTTGGGGGAGCACCTCAGTGGGTGGGGTCTCTGGTTTCATGGGGCCCACCTCTGAGCCCATTGACCCAAGACCTTCATTTATGGGGGAGGGGGGTCGGCTCTTAGTGAGGCATCGGGATCGGCTCCAACTGTTAAATTCTGGGCTCTGGAGAACAGACTAAAGCATATTCACAACAGAGCTTGACTTTGGGTGGGCCTTTTAAATATATATATATATTTTTTATTGATTTCAGAGAGGAAGGGAGAGGGAGAGCGAGATAGAAATATCAATGATGAGAGAGAATCATTGATTGCATGCCTCCTGCACGCCCTCTACTGGGGATGGAGCCCAAAACCCGGGCCTATGCCCTTGATGGGAATCGAACCTGGGACCCTTCAGTCTATAGGCCGACACTCTATCCACTGAGCCACACCAGCTAGGGCTTTCTTTTTGCCTACTCTTCAGAATGGGGTGGGGGTCACCTGAAACTCATAGAACACGGTATTGAATGTTCACCGTAACTGAAAAGTAAAATACATAAATACAATTATTGCCCTGGCCGGTGTGGCTCAGTTGGTTGCAGTGTCACCCCGTATACCAAGGATTGCAGGTTTGATCCCCATCTGGCACATACCTGGGTTTCCGGTTCTATCCCCGTGGTTGGGGCACATGCCCAGGTTGTGGGCTCGATTCCCCATTAGGGGGCCTGCAGGAGGCAGCCCGTTGATGTTGCTTGCTCTCTCTCCCTCTCCCTTCCTCTCTCTCCAAAGTTTAAAATAAGTGAATAAAAAAATTAAATATATATATTAACAAAAGAGGCAGGCCAGTTTTTCTCAGTGGTCAGAGCATCCACCCAAGGACCAAAGGGTTTCGGGTTCGGTTCTGGTCAAGGGCACGCCTGCAGGAGGCAGCCAACCAATGGGTCTCTGTCATGTGGATGTTCGTCTCTCTCCCTCTCTCCCTCTCTCCCTCTCTCTCTCTCTCTCTCTCTCTCCCTCTCTCCCTCTCTCTCTCTCTCTCTCTCTCCCTCCCTCTCTCTCTCTCTCTCTCTCTCTCTCTCTCTCTCCCTCTCTCCCTCTCTCCCTCTTTCCCTCCTCTCTCTCTCTCCTTCTCTCCCTCTCCTCCCCTCTCTCTCCTGGCCTTTCCTCCTTCCACTCTCTTTAAAAATCAATGGAACCCTAAGGGGTTTGGCTTAGTGCAGTGTGCAGCAAACTCCTCAGTCAACAGAGCCAAATATCAACAGCACAACGATTGAAATTTCTTTTGAGAGCCAACATTTTTAAACTTAAACTTCTTCTAACGCCACTTCTTCAACATAGACTCTCCCAGGCCGTGGTATTTTGTGGAAGAGCCACACTCAAGGGGCCAAAGAGCCGCATGTGGCTCGAGAGCCGCGGTTTGCCGACCACGGGGCTAGTAGATGCTATGCGGGGTCCACACATTCGGTTACAAGACGAGGTCCCAGCAGCCGCACGCACAGCGCCGTGGCTGTGGTGTTGAGTACCGTAGCGTGCACTTGCAACTTGCTAAGGTCATGACCCTCCAACCCACGGAGCCACGCCGGCCAGGGCACGGGTAGCAGTTTATCGCCTCTGACGGGGCCAGTGGTAGAATCTGGACCACCCTTGGGCTGCATAACCTTACATTTTCCTAAGAATTTTATCCCATCGATCCTCTCCCCTTCATTTTACAAGGGGGGCCAAGGGGGACATTTATGAAGGTTAAGTTCAGCCTCAATGGTGAGGAGTACAAGCCAGCAGCTAAAAGCATGACCGCCCTGACCGGTTTGGCTCAGTGGATAGAGCGTCGGCCTACGGGCTGAAGGGTCCCAGGTTCGATTCCGGTCAGGGACATGTACCTTGGTTGCGGGCACGTCCCCAGTAGGGGGTGTGCAGGAGGCAGCTGATCGATGTTTCTTCTCATCGATGTTTCTAGCTCTCTATCCCTCTCCCTTCCTCTCTGTGAAAAATCAATAACATATATTTTAAAAAAAAATGAGAGGCCACAGTCCTCTCTCTCATGGCCACGTGCAAGTCCCAGCTTGGAGGGCAGAGCCCTCCCAGCACCATGATAGCCAACAGCTATGGTTGTGAGCTTGAACCTATGGTCCGAACACGTGGCCCCCGTGCCTGAGTGATATAGGCTGCAAGTAAACAAAGCTTGACCAGGTGCATGTCATTGAGTAGGATTGAAACCCACGAGAATGTTGTAAACATCTCGACCACGCCCTTCCTTTGCCTCGTGGCATCTGCTGTAAAATAAAGACATGGCTTATAATCCGTGGCGCTGTCTCTCCACGAGAGAGGGCAGTGGTCCACTGAGACCCAGCCTTCATTCTCTTGTCTGTCTTTTCTTAATCCTTCACCGCCCCCACTCAGGGTCACCCTTGGCCGATTAAGGTATTACATGTGTCCTTGTCCCCCTGCCCCCCTGTATGCACTTTTAGAGGTCACCGTGTCATTCAACGTGCCACCAAGACCGGGGAGCGCTGTCCTCCTCCCAGCCCTGGTCTTCCCAAGGCATGTGTCCTCATCGCTTTAGGAAAGGGGGTGTCTCCTGGGCCATTTGGGGGAGCACCTCAGTGGGTGGGGTCTCTGGTTTCATGGGGCCCACCTCTGAGCCCATTGACCCCACCAAGACCTTCATTTATGGGGGGGTGGGGTCGGCTCTTAGTGAGGCAGCGGGATCGGCTCCAGCTGTTAAATTCTGGGCTCTGGAGAACAGACTAAAGCATATTCACAACAGAGCTTGACTTTGGGTGGGCCTTTTAAAAAAAGATATATATTTTTTATTGATTTCAGAGAGGAAGGGAGAGGGAGAGCGAGATAGAAATATCAATGATGAGAGAGAATCATTGATTGCATGCCTCCTGCACGCCCTCTACTGGGGATGGAGCCCAAAACCCGGGCCTATGCCCTTGATGGGAATCGAACCTGGGACCCTTCAGTCTATAGGCCGACACTCTATCCACTGAGCCACACCAGCTAGGGCTTTCTTTTTGCCTACTCTTCAGAATGGGGTGGGGGTCACCTGAAACTCATAGAACACGGTATTGAATGTTCACTGTAACTGAAAAGTAAAATACATAAATACATACAATTATTGCCCTGGCCGGTGTGGCTCAGTTGGTTGCAGTGTCACCCGTACACCAAGGATTGCAGGTTTGATCCCCCATCTGGCACATACCTGGGTTTCAGGTTCTATCCCCGTGGTTGGGGCACATGCCCAGGTTGTGGGCTCGATTCCCCATTAGGGGGCCTGCAGGAGGCAGCCCGTTGATGTTGCTTGCTCTCTCTCCCTCTCCCTTCCTCTCTCTCCAAAGTTTAAAATAAGTGAATAAAAAAAATTAAATATATATATTAACAAAAGAGGCAGGCCAGTTTTTCTCAGTGGTCAGAGCATCCACCCAAGGACCAAAGGGTTTCGGGTTCGGTTCTGGTCAAGGGCACGCCTGCAGGAGGCAGCCAACCAATGGGTCTCTGTCATGTGGATGTTCGTCTCTCTCCCTCTCTCCCTCTCTCTCTCTCCTCTCTCTCCCTCTCTCTCTCTCTCCCTCTCTCCCTCTCTCCTCTCTCTCTCTCTCTCTCTCTCCCTCTCTCCTCCTCTCTCTCTCTCTCTCTCTCTCTCTCTCTCTCTCTCCCTCTCTCCCTCTCTCCCTCTCTCCCTCTCCCTTCCTCTCTCTCTCTCTCTCCCCCCCTCTCCCTCCCCCCTCTCTCTCTCCTGGCCTTTCCTCCTTCCACTCTCTTTAAAAATCAATGGAGCCCTAAGGGGTTTGGCTTAGTGCAGTGAGCAGCAAACTCATTAGTCAACAGAGCCAAATATCAACAGTACAACGATTGAAATTTCTTTTGAGAGCCAACATTTTTAAACTTAAACTTCTTCTAACGCCACTTCTTCAACATAGACTCTCCCAGGCCGTGGTATTTTGTGGAAGAGCCACACTCAAGGGGCCAAAGAGCCGCATGTGGCTCGAGAGCCGCGGTTTGCCGACCACGGGGCTAGTAGATGCTATGCGGGGTCCACACATTCGGTTACAAGACGAGGTCCCAGCAGCCGCACGCACAGCGCCGTGGCTGTGGTGTTGAGTACCGTAGTGTGCACTTGCTAAGGTCATGACCCTCCAACCCACGGAGCCACGCCGGCCAGGGCACGGGTAACAGTTTATCGTCTCTGACGGGGCCAGTGGTAGAATCCGGACCACCCTTGGGCCGTATAACCTTACATTTTCCTAAGAATTTTATCCCATCGATCCTCTCCCCTTTGTTTTACAAGGGGGGCCAAGAGGGACATTTATGAAGGTGAAGTTCAGCCTCAACGGTGAGGAGTACAAGCCAGCAGCTAAAAGCATGACCGCCCTGACCGGTTTGGCTCAGTGGATAGAGCGTCGGCCTACGGGCTGAAGGGTCCCAGGTTCGATTCCGGTCAGGGACATGTACCTTGGTTGCGGGCACGTCCCCAGTAGGGGGTGTGCAGGAGGCAGCTGATCGATGTTTCTCTCTCATCGATGTTTCTAGCTCTCTATCCCTCTCCCTTCCTCTCTGTAAAAAATAAATAAAATATATATTTTCAAAAAGAAACCCCCAAACCCCACTCACCCCTGAGGGGAATTAGGCTTCCTGGCGCCTTCCTGTTAAATACACCTGGGAAAGCAGAAGGAAAAAGCACTCGTGGGCCCTGACGGCCTCATATATTGGCGGAGGCCCCCTTCCCATTGGCTGGGCTGGGCCTGGTCACTCCTCCGCTTGGCGCAGGTTTGAAAGCTTAGCCTCGGGGGCTGGAGGTGAAGGTGGGCGCACGGCTGTCCCCACAGGTGCTGCCCTGCTGTTCCCACAGGTGCTGTGCGAGTGTGAAGGAAGCCCGTCTGTCCGTCCGGCCTCTTCAATCCACAAGGAGCAGCCTGGGAAAGTGGCGGGCATGGAGGGCGCCCCGGACTCCTGGAGTCCGTCCAAACGTTCGCTTCCCATTTGGAAGCATCCAGAGCCATTCCCCGCTTGACCTTGCTCACCTGTCCAGCCTCCCCCGCCCGGAATGTCATTCTACTGGCCTGATGTGGGGCCCAAAGCAGCAGACCCCATCAAAGGGAGATGAGAGAGCGTTTAGGACATACACACACACACACACACGTTACAAGTAGTTTTTCTTGGTACCTTTCCAATCCCCCTCCTCCTCCTCCGCCTCCTCCTCCTCTTCTTCCTTCTTCAACCTCACCCAAGGATATTTTTCCATTGATTTTTCATTGATTTTTAGAGGAAGTGGGAGAGAGAGGGAAAGACAGAGAGAAACATCGATGAGAGAGAAGAATCAATCAGCTGCCTCCTGCACACCCTCTACTGGGGATGTGCCCGCAACCAAGGTACATGCCCTTGACCGGAATCGAACCTGGGACCCCCTCAGTCCGCAGGCCGACGCTCTATCCACTGAGCCAAACCGGTTAGGGCCCTAATTCTAATTCTTACACCTTTCTCCTGTGGCTTCCTCATTGCTTCCTCATTGCTGATTGAAAACGGCTCATTTCAATTGGAAATCGCTGATGCCCTGGGCAAACGCCTTTGGTAGATATAGTGGTGGCCTTCGGACGAGTCTGCCTTGCTCCTGGCTTCCGTGGGCAAACAGTCAGGTCCGTGATGAAATGGTGTCACCGGGGGCGGGGGCGGGGGGACGGGTTCCTGGAGCCGGGAGAAGACAGTCTCACTGCCTGTGGCTGTCTCTGGGATTTTATCTTATTGATTCATTTTTAAATTTAATCATTGTTTTTCAAAACTATATTTTTATTGACTTCAGTGAGGAAGGGAGAGGGAGAGAGAGAGATAGAAACATCCATGATGAGAGAGAATCATGGATTGGCTGCCTCCTGCACGCCCCACACTGGGGATCGAGCCCACAACCCGGACCTGTGCCCTGACCGGGAATCGAACTGTTTCCTCCTGGGTCATAGGTTGACGCTCAACCACGGAGCCATGCTGGCCGGGCTCTAATTTTGTTTTTCAGTTACAATTTGCATGCAGTGGTGTTGCTGCCTCTGATCCTAGAGCCTCCTCAACTCTTTCTTCCCCTTTCTCGTCTTTCATTGGTGTATGAGGTCTCCCAGGTGCCAGCGGAGCCCAGAGAGGTATCAGTGGTTTTGGGGAGGGAGGACTCCATTTACACCAGGCTAGTGTGGTTTTGTTTTTAGAGAGAGAGAGGGAGAGAGAGACATCGATTGGTTGCCTTCCAAACGCACCCCAACTGGGGACTGACCTACAACCTGGGCATGTGCCTTGACTGGGGATCGAACTGGCGACCCTTCAGTGCACAGGATGACACTCAACCAACTGAGCCACACCAGCCAGGGTGGGCTAGTGTGGTTTTTTAGTTAGAAACCCATTTCTGCTCCCCCTCTGGCTAGCGATGATTTACACCTGGAGGAGAAGGGGTCAGAGATAACACACAACGGTTGGGTCTTGGTGGTTTCTCAACCTATCAGGACCTGTTATTCTGCACCTGCCCAGAGGGGGCGGGAGAAGAGCCATCAATCAGGAGGGGCCACAGACAGACCTGGGAGGAGGCTGAGGTCGACCAGAAGGCCAGTCCCAGGCTGGGGTAGGAGTGGAGCTGACCTCTTCTCCGAGTTCCCGAGATTAGAAGTCTGATTGGTGTGTGATGGCTCCTTTCTCTTCTGCTCCAAACCCTCCCCAAACCTAGTGTCCCTCCCCATCTGACACCCTGTTGGCATTTCCTTTTTTAATACTCACTCGAGGGTATGTTTTTATTGATTTTTAGAGAGAGGATAGAGAGAGAGAGAGAGAGAGAGAGAGAGAGAGAGAAAACCATTGATTTGTTCCACTCATTTCATGGATTCATTGGTTGATTCTTTTTTTCGTTTTTAATCCTCACCTGAGGATAATTTTTCATTGACTTTTAGAGAGAGTGGAAGAGAGGGGGAAAGACAAAGAAATATCAATGTGAGAGAAACACATCAATTGGTTGCCTCCTGCATGTGCCCCAACCACGGGCCAGGTCAGGGAGGAACCTGCAACTGAGGTATGTGCCCTTGACTGGAATCGAACCCAGGACACTTTGGTCCACAGGCTGACGCTCTATCCACTGAGCAAAACTGGCTAGGGCATGTATATGTTTTGATTAATTTTTAGAGAGAGAGAGAGAGAAGCATTGATTTGTTGTTCCATTCATTCATGCATTCATTGGTTGATTCTTGTGTGTGCTCTGACCAGGAATCAAACCCACAACCTTAGTGTATGGGGACGATGCTCTAACCCAGTGGTCGGCAAACTCATTAGTCAAGAGAGCCAAATATCAACAGTACAATGATTGAAATTTCTTTTGAGAGCCAAATTTTTAAAATTTAAACTATATAGGTAGGTACATTGTTATTAACTTAATTAGGGTACTCCTGGCCTTTGCTAAAAACTCAAGAGCCAAAGAGCCGCATGTGGCTCTCGAGCCGCAGTTTGCCAACCACTGCTCTAACCGACTGAACTACCCAGCCAGGCCATGTTTACGGTTCTCACTCTTCCTTGTGTGCAGGTCCTGTTTGTTCTGAGGGCGGGACAGGTCTCAGGGGAGCTGGGACTCCGGCGTGTGGCAGGATGAGCTCCTCCGCCGACGTGGCTGTGGACGGCCGCTTGTATGACAAGCTGCTCTCTCACCTGAGGCGCCTGGACCGGTATCAGCTGGAGGGATTCAAACTCGGCCTCCAGTCCCCACAGCTGCTGCCCGAGAACTCCCCGAAGATCCCCTGGGCCAACCTGAAGGCGGCGGACGCCACGGATCTGCTGTGTCTGTTGAAGGAGCACTTCCCCGGACAGCGGGGGTGGGAGGTGACCCTCCGCATCTCTGAGGACATGAGGCTGACTGCGCTCTGTGAGGACCTGAGGGCCCTGATGAATGGTGAGTGGGGCTGGAGGCATGGGGGGCACGGAGTTGGGGGAACGTGGGGAGGATAGGGGACCGAGGGGATGGAGACATGGGGGAGGGGGAGAGGACATGGAGGGACATGGGGGATAGGGACATGATGGGGCATGGGGGGGCGCATGAGGGATGGGGACATGGGGGAGCCTCAGGGGACATGCGGGATGGGTGACCGAGGGGAGGGGGACATGATAGGGTTTGGGGGGGCCATGGGGGATGGGGACATCGGGGTATAGAAGCAAGGATGGTGCTGCTGGGTTTAAATTTTTTAAATAAAATCTTTATTGTTGAAAGTATTACATAGGTCCTCCTTTCACCCCCATTAATCTATTCATCCCGCTCCCACACCCCACAACCCCAGGCCCTCACCACCTCGTTGTCTGTGTCCACAGGTTATGCGTATACGCACACAAGTTTATTGGTTGTTCTCTTCCCACCCCCCCCCCTCCCCGCTGCTGGATTTTTATGGGCTCCATCCACATTGCCAGTAACAGATGAGCTATAGGACCAATAAGTACGTCATGCGGTGTGTTAGAGGGTGACAGGTGCAATGGGAAAGAGAAGGAATGAGGGGGGTGGGGAGAGCCCAAGGCGCGTCTGTGGGGGTCTTTGCGGGTCTGTGCTGGATTAATGGGGTCATCGTCACCACGAGGAGGTAAGAATTGAGGGAAGACTTGGAGGTGAGGGAGTGGGCCAAGTGGACACCTGGGGGAAGAGCCGGACAGGGGGTCTGGCTGGACCCAAGTCCCAGAGGCAGGGAGGGGTTTGAGGTGTGGCGTGGACTTTGCAACGTGGAGAGCTTCTGAAGTAGTTGGGCTGATGGAGCTGGGGGATGTGACTCCCCCAGTCACCCCCAGGTTTGTCCGAGAGAGAGCTGGTCCTACTGAGGGCACCCACCAGCACCTAACCCTTTCCAGCCCGGGGTTTCTCATTCCCCATCATCACTGCTTCTTTCAGAGGTGGATCAGGGTTCCCAAGGCCCAGGAGGAGGAGAAGCAGAACCAGAGGCCCCAGAACTATCAGGTGTGTGCTCACGATGTTACGATGATCGCAGACACATGGCTTGATGGAACATTTTACCGGGCCCGCTTTGGCCATTTTTTCCTGAAGTTTTATCCAATGGATAGTATTCCAGAAACGACACCCTTCCCCGTCTGTTCTTCTGGTACGGCTTGTTAAATCGGAGGCCACCCGCAAGCTGGACATTCTGTCTGGTTCTACACTAAGTTCTTAAACGCCAGTGTCTGTTTCTGGACTTTGTGTTGGTGTCACCAAAGGAGGAACGCATGAGGCCCAAAGGGGTGAAGAATTATGAATTTATTAGGACATCTGGATACCCAAAATGGCACCAGCACAAAAAAGATGGGGAGTCATAGGTTTTTAAAGGACTCGAGGCAGGCTTTTCCTGGGCAGAGAATTCTCTGTACAGGTATGGATTCTGGGAAAGTCTAGAGGGGAGAGAGAGTGGTCTAAGCAAGTGGAATGCCCGTTGTGAAGCGGCCCAAAGGTCAGTTCCCAGGGGAGCGGGAATCGATTCAATTATTTGATCAGACCTAACAGTGTTGCCTTCCTTAATAGGTAGCTGGGTATTTTTGTGTGTGTGCTAGACACTCCACCACTGCTCTAGAACGTCCTCAGTCCCCATCTGAGGGCATTTGCACGAGCAGCTCTCCCTGCCCAAAAGCACCTCTTTCTGTGTTTTGGACCAGATGCTTCTCACGATTTAAGCCTCTGCTGCTCCCTTTTCCCACTTCCAAAGACATCCTTCATCTTCTGTGTCGTCGTAGGTTTTTTATGTGTGTGTGTCATAAAACGAGATCATTTTTGCTACCTTTTGACACGTGCCCCCATCGCGCCTCTTCCCAAAAGCGAGACGCTTGAAGGCAGAAATTGTTTATCTTGTTCCAGGAGATTTCATTCTTCATTATTTAAAATTTTTTTTTATTGATTTCAGAGAGAGAGAGAGAGAGAGAGAGAGAGAGAGAGAAACATCAATGAGAGAGAACCTTCGATTGGCTGCCTCATGCATGCCCCCTCCTGGGGACAGAGCCTGCACAACCCAGCATTCCTGACTGGGAATCAAATCAGTGACCACTAAGTGCATGGTATAATGGTCAAGCAACTGAGCCACACGGGCCGGGGCTCGACGACGTCATGATTGAACGATTGCTGATGCTGAAATGTCTTCCGAGCATTGTTGTAGTTTGACTCACTTCTCTCGCTCAGTCCACAGGGGAAGGTACCGAGTGAGGCTGAAGGCGCGGTTACTGGCCATGTGGGACAACATCCCTTGGCCCGAAGACCACATCTACCTTCGTAGTTTCAAAGAGCAGGAGCATGAGGAGCTGAGGCGCCTCCTCTACCCCAAGGGGTCGGGAGCCCAGCCCCGGACGATCGTGCTGCACGGCCCAGCGGGGGTTGGGAAGACCACCCTGGCGATGAAGGTCGCGCTGCACTGGGCGGAGGGCATGCTCTTCCAGCACAGATTTGAGTACGTCTTCTACATCAGCTGCCACCGCGTCAGAGACATGGAAGACACCACCTTGGTGGGCCTGCTTTCCCGGGACTGGGCTGACTCGCAGATCCCCATCGAACACGCCATGACTCACCCCGAGAGGCTCCTGTTCGTCATCGATGGCTTTGAGGAGATGACCTTGCCCTCCGACGTGGGCCACCGCCCGCCGTGTACAGACTGGGACCAGCGGCTCCCGGCGGCCAGCATCCTACTCCACCTGTTGAAGAAGGAACTCCTTCCCGCGGCCACCTTACTGGTCACCACCAGGGACTGTCACAGCGAGGACCTTAGACAGCTGTTACTGCATCCATGGTGTCTACCAATCCCAGGGTTCACCGAGGGAGACCAGAAGGAGTATTTCTTCCGGTACTTCAGGGACCGGAACGAAGCCAATAAGGTCTCGCAGTGGGTCAGGAAGAACGAAGCTCTGTTCCATGCCTGCTCCGCCCCCCTCGTGTGCTGGACCGTGTGCTCCTGCCTGAAGCGCCAGATGGCCCGACGTCCTTCCTTCTGGCTGAAAGCCCAGACCGCCACCAGCCTGTACGCCTCCTTTTTCTCCAGCGTCTTCGAGAGGGCGGAGGTGAGCTGGTCACAGCAGAGCTGGGCAGAGCAGTGGCAGGCTCTCTGCTCTCTGGCCGCCCGCGGGATGTGGTCTTCCAACTTCACGTTTGCCAAAGAGGACGTGGGGCACGGGCGCCTGCGGGCACCCCTCATCCGTTGTCTCCTCCAGCTGAACGTCCTCCGGAAGGTCAGTGACTGCGAGGACTGCGTGACCTTCACTCACCCAAGCTTCCAGGTGTTCCTGGGGGCCATGTTCTACGTGCTCAGGGGAAAGGCCGGAGCCGTCGGTGGCCTCTCGAAGCACCGGGAGATGAGGGCGGTCCTGGTTGATGCCTTGGTGGACGCGAACCCCTACTGGCACCAGACGGTGCTCTTCACCTTCGGTCTCTTGAACCGAGACCTCGCAAGGCAAGTGGAAGACGCGTTGCATTGCCAGATGTCTCCCAGGATCACGGACGAGTTGTTACAGTGGGCAGAGGAGCTGTCGGCGTCCGACGTGGTGCCCTACAGTTTTGAGTTGGCGCCATTTTTTCAGTGCTTGTACGAGACACAGGAGGAGACCTTGGTCAAGCAGCTTCTGGGCCACCTGCGGGAAGCCGACCTGGAGGTTGGCGAACTGCAGCTCCAGGCGACCGCGTTCTGTCTGAAGCACTGTCAGAGGTTGAGTAAGCTCAGGCTTTCCGTCAGCTGCCTCCTCCTGCAAACGGAGCTGGCCAGTGGTAGGGACACGTCAGGGTGAGTAACGCAGCGTCGTCTCGTCCCCAGCCATCTCTCGTCTTTGCGGGCTCTGGCTCAGTTCCTGGGGAAACCTGGGATTCGGCTATCGTAGTTGTGTTTGTCAATGGATGTGATCGATTAAACATCACTGATTGGCATCACCCTGGGAGGAGATTCTCCTTTAGGTATTGGATTGGGTTCCCTGGCTCCTAACTGGCTTGGCTCAGTGGATAGAGTGTTCGCCTGCAGACTGAAGGGTCCCAGGTTTGGCTCCGGTCAAGGGCACATGCGTGGGTTGTGGGCACAATCCCCAGTAAGGGGACGTGCAGAAGGCAGCCGATCAATGATTCACTCTCATCATTGATGTTTCTATCTCTCTCTCTCCCTCTCCCTTCCTCTCTGAAATCAATAAAAAATACCTATACTAATAAAAGGATAATATTCTAATTAGACCGGGTCAACTGGCCATCTTCTGGATGTCCAACTTCCTTCCAGACAAAGCCATGGTGGTGGGGGTCGAGGCAGAGGCAAGTGGAGGCAAGGTCAGGCTGGCAGGGGAGAGCAGTTGGGGCGAGATCAGGCCAGCAGGGAAGGGCTGTTGGGGGCATTAGGCAGGCAGGCAGGTAAGTGGTTAGGAGCCAGTGGTCTTAGATTGCTAGAGGGATGTCCTGATTTAGGCCTGATTCTATCCCCTGAGGGTTCCCAAATTGGAGAGGATGCAAACCAGGCTGAGGGACACCCCCACATGCACAAATTTTGTGCACCGGGCTTCTATCTCAGACACTGCACACGGATAGAATGTTGGACTGCAGACTGAAGGGCACATACCTAGGTTGCAGGCTCCTCCCCAGCCCAGGCCCTGGTCAGGGTGTGTGCAGGAGGCAGCCAATCGATGTGTTTCTCTCACATCAATATGTCCCTCACCTTTCCTCTCCCACTCTCTCTAAAAATCAATGGAAAAATAGCCTCAGGTGAGGATTAAAAAATGTTGTGACCTTTCAATGACCTTCCAGAGATAGAAAATTGAAGCACAGAGATTACATAATTCTAGGGAGCAGAGTTCTGTATTCATCTGGGGTCTGCTGAACGTAGTCTGAACTTTTTTTTATTAATCAGCTGCCTCCTGCACATCTCCTATGGGGATGTGCCCACAACCAAGGTACATCCCCTTGACCAGAATCGAACCTGGGATCCTTCAGTCCTCGGGCCGACGCTCTATCCACCGAGCCAAACTTGTTAGGGTTGAACTTTTAAGACTTAACTTCCACCCTCCGCCTCGCCTCACTTAGGAGGTTGCTTTCCTCTGACAAGAATTGTTGAGGATTGTGGGGATTACCCATGTGGTATTTTGGGAACAATGCTTTAGGGGCTACACATTTTAATCTCCAGCCTTCTCTCTCGCATGGATCAAGGACCGGGCTTGTCAGTCCCAAGATGCGCCGGTGGCAGGATGTCTGCTCTGTGTTCCACTATGGGCACGTGAGTGAGCTGGACCTGAGCAACAGCAAGCTCAATGCCTTGGTGATGAGGAAGCTCTGCTACGAGCTGAGAAACCCAAGGTGCAAACTCCAGAAGCTCACGTAAGTGCGAGCTGCAGGAGGCAGCCAATCAGTGTTCCTCTCCCTTCCTCTCTCTCTCTAAAAATCAGTATTTTTTTTTTTTTAAAGAAGGGCCTCCACTATCTAAAAAAATTTGAGTAAAGACCCAGTCCTTGAAATGGAAGCATAGTTTTGGACTTACTGGTCCTCTAGCATGATGCAAATGGAAATGACAGGGTCTCAAATCCAGCATGAGGATGGGAAATCATGAGCAGATGGAAGAGGACCTTGTAGGAGAAGCCAGGGAAGCAACACCTGATGGAGGACAGAGTGAGTCCCGCTTAGGGTTGAATTGGACATGGCGTTGGGTGGGATGCTCTGTCTGGAGTCTTGGCCAGCGAGTTCCATCCCACTCTTCCTCCACCGTTCCATCATACCTCAAGGCTTAAAAAATCAGACACGTGCTGATGCAAGGAACTAAGAGCAGAAGATTTGGCGATCACGACTTGCCTCAAACTTTAGTGTTGAAGGAGCTGGATCGAGTACAGGGGAGGTGGGCTTATATGGTGGTCTTTTTCATCTTCCCCCCACCCAACATTTTGGTTCTATCATTTTTAGTCCTCAAGATAAGGAGAAACAAGCTAACGAAACACACAAAACAACAGGAGAGAGTGGTTTTCATCAGGCCTCTCCGGGTTGATGTTGGTGGTCACCTACCCAGAAGAGGGGGTATCCCCTCGTCATGGCAGATTAGGGAAGGGAGACAGCTCGGTTGATGCCTGACTTTATTCTTTCATTTGTTTACTAGATGCCCGATGCACAAAGTTTCGTGCAAGAATGGGCCTTTCTTCCTAGCTTGGGGGTGGGGGGGCGGACATCCTGAGGGTGTGTATGTGAGTATTTATGGTGGAAAGGGAAGATGAGGAAGCAATGTCCGCCCACCCCCAAGCTAGCTTTCTTTTTTCTTCATTATTATTATTTCAATAACTAGCGTTCTCGTTGCAGGAAAAATCCTGCAATCGGGTATCCTACTGCACTCTACCCCCCACCCACCCAGCCTGCTCTCCTCCCTTGCGCCCCCCCCCCCGCCTCCACTCCTCCCTTCTCCCCTGCCCCGCCTTCTCCGCCAGCCCACCTGCTTTTCTCCCTTTTCCACCAGCCCGCCCGCTCTCCTTCCTTTGCCCCCGGCCCTGCCTCCACTCCTCCCTTCTCCTCCCACCGGCTTGCTTGCTTCTCCTCAGCTTTGCTCCCTTCTGCAGCTCTTCGCTTCTTTCTACACTGTCTTGATATGCAAATTAGCCGCCATATTTGTTGGGGTTATTTGCATACTCGTCCTGATTGGTTGGTGGGCATGGCTTGGCTGGTGGGCGTGGCTTGGGCATAGCGAAGGTGCGGTCAATTTGCATATTTGTCTATTATTAGGTAGGATTATTTATTGTTGAAAGTATTACATATGCCCCTCTTCCCCCCCCATTGACCCCCTCCAGCTTACTTTCCCCCCCCCCCCGCCCCAGTCCTTCACCACCCTATTGTCTGTATCCATGGCTTATGCCTATATAAGGTCTTTGGTTGACTACCTCCCACCCACCCACCCCCCTCCACCATCCTCTGAGATTCCACACTCTGTTCTATGCTCCATGTCTCTGGATCCACTCCGTTCATCAGTGTATTTTGTTACTTAGATTCCACACATGAGTGAGATCACTGGATACTTGTCTTTCTCTGACTGACTTATTACACTTAGCATGATACCCTCCAGGTCCCTTCACGCAGTCTCAAAGGGTAAGAGAGTCTCCTTTTCTTACCGCTGCCTAGTATTCCACGGGGGTAAATGGACCACCCAAGCGAGCTCTCTCGGTGCCTCTCGCTCCCACAGGTGCAAATCGATCACCCCCGTGCAGGCGCTGAAGGAGCTGGTCCTGCTTCTGCGCGGTAACAACCGGCTGACCCATCTGAACTTGAGTTCTAACAAACTGGGAGATGCTTTGTCCATGATGATCTTCAGAACCTTGAGGCACTCCGCGTGCAAACTCAAGTACCTGTGGTAAGTCTCTGGCCTCCCGGGGAGGAACACAAACGGTGCCAGCCTGATGCTGGACTGGGCTCTGCTCCAACCTGGAAAGGAAGCTGAGAGCACTGGCCCTGGTGTTAGCTCTACGGAAGCTCCAGCTGCACCTCTGCTACCACACGAGCCTGTCTCCACTCTGTTAGTTTCTGTTGTTCATTAGACTCCACATATAAGGGAGATCACCTGGTATTTGTCTTTCTCTGACTGGCTTATTTCCCTTAGCACAATAATCTCCAGGCCCATCTATGCTGTTGCAAAAGGTAAGATCCCCCCTCCGCCCTCTTTTCAGACGGCCCAGTAGTATTCCATGGTGTAAATGGACCACAGCTTTTTTATCTGCTCACCTACTGACGGGCACTTGGGCCGCTCCCATGTCTTCGCTATCGTAAATAAGGCTGCTGTGGACCTAGGGGTGCAGACATGCTTTGGAATTACTGTTTCGAGTTTCTTTGGATATATTCCCAGAAGTGGGATTGCTGGGTCATAACATTTTAATGTATAACAGAATCATCAGGACGCCTAACCAATGGACACAGACAACAGGGGGGTGAGGGCATGGGTGGGGGAGATGGGGTGTGTGGGGGGTAATGGGGGAATAAGGATACATATGTAACACCTTAATCAATAAAGAAATTTAAAAAAAAGAATCATCAGGGATGGGTGGGGTGGGTGGGATGGGGGGCGGGGAGATGGAGAGGATGGCGTGTTACAGCACAGATTCCTGGAACACACCCTCTGAGCTCCAGCAGGTGGCGCCAGCTCTGAGGTGATGCTGGACCCTGGACCACACTTGGAGTGGCACTAACCCAGAGGCCACCACCGGGCCCAGGCGTGGGGAGAAGTCCGCCTTTGTTCCTGCAGCGAGGCGACCTCTGAGGGGACACCACGCCGCCCGGGAGTCACTCCCCGCCTCGGGGCCTCTTTGATAGGTTGGAATCCTGCGACCTCACCTCGGTGTGTCGCATCCTCTTTCTGGAACTCAGAAAGAACGCCAGCCTGCGCTTCCTCAGCCTGGGCGACAACGACCTCTCTGAAATTGAGGTGAAGAGCTTTCAGAAGTCCTTCCACACGTCCCAGTGTGCCCTGAAGGAGCTCTCGTGAGTCTCTCCCTGGGTCCAAGTGCCTTCTTTGCAGGTGGGAGTGGCCGGGCAGGAATGTGTTATTTTATTTTATAATTATTTTTTATAATTTTATTTTTTATTTTATTATTTTATTTGTTTTATTTATTTATTATTTTGTTTTATTATTTTATTTATTTTATTGTTTAAAGTATTACAAATAGTACATATGTCTCCTTTTTCCCCCATTGACCTCCCCTACCCGCCCTGCACATGCCCTCCTCCTCCCCCCCAGTGTCTTGTGTCCATTGGTTATGCTTATATGCATGCATACAAGTCCTTCGGTTGATTTCTTACCTCCCCCCCCAACACTCCCCAAGCCTTCCCGCTGTAATTTGACAGTCTGTTCCATGCTTCTTTGCCTCTGTATCTATTTTTGTTCATCAGGTTATAATGTTCTTTATTATCCATAAGTGAGTGAGATCATGTGATATTTTTTTTTTCTCTGACTGGCATATTTCACTTAGCATAATGCTCTCCAGGTCCATCCATGCTGATGCAAATGGTAAGAGCCCCTTCTTTTTTATAGCGGCGTAGTGTTCCATTGTGTAGATGCACCACAGTTTTCTCATCCACTCATCTGCTGATGGGCACTTAGGCTGTTTCCAAATCTTAGCTGTGGTGAATTGTGCTGCTATGAACATGGCAGTTGTATTTACCTATGCTGTGGACACATTTCTTTGGTTTAAACTTGTTTGAGAAAGAGAGAGAGAGAGAGAGAGAGAGAGACAGACAGACATTGATGTGAGAGAAAAACGTTGATCAGTTGCCTCCTGTACGCACCCTGACGGGGATCAAGCCCACGGCCCGGGGATGTGCCCTGACCGGGAACTGAACCGGCGACCTCTGGGTACATGGGGTGACATTCAACCAACTGAGCCACAACGGCCTTTCTCTCCCGACCTTTCTCCTTCGGGCTCAGTCTCGGCTCGTTCTGCCTCCAGTGTCACTGTGGGCCCCACGGCCTCGCTGGTTTAACCCTGTAGGCTCCCGTCAGCCTCCCCGAAACCCAGTGGGTTTTGACTGGGGACCATTTTGTCCCTCAGAGAGCATTTGACCACGCCCAGACACACACTGGATTTTCACAGTTGGGCGGGGTGAGGGGGGGGACGCGGCTGGTGTGCTGTGGGTAAAGACCAGTTAGGATCAACGCCCTACACTGCCCGGGGGACCACCCTCCCAAAACCAAGGTCGTCCCGGAACTCAGCAGGACAAGAGTTGAGAAGCCGTACCTTGAGCCACTTTTTTCTCCTTGAAGCTGTTGTTCTTTATCCAATTTAATTTATTTTTATTGAAAAAACATGTTTTTATCGATTTGAGAGACAGAGGGAGAGGAAGAAAAGAGAGAGAGAGAGAGAGAGAGAGAGAGAGAGAGAGAGAGAGAGAGAAACATTGATGGGAGAGCACAATATTGATTCACTGCCTCCTGCAAGCCCCCTATGGGGGATCCAGCTCACAACCTGGGCCTGTGCCCTGACACGGGTCCCGCTCAACCAACCAAGCCACACCGGCCAGGGCTATTTTCTTTTTTCATTGATGTTTAGAGAGCCAGAAAGAGAGAGAGAAACATCCATTTCTGCCGTTCCACTTATTGATGCATTCATTGGTTCATTCCTCCCTGTGTCCTGACCGTGACCGGGGATGGAATCCACAGCCCTGGCACATCAGGATGACGCTCTGACCAACTGAGCTCCCCCGTCAGGGCCCAGGATGGTTGGGTCCCACACAGGTGTGGCCCCAGGGAGGGGCAGTGTGAGAAGGAAGGTGGGCGGGGCCAGGCTCACCCTGCGCCTCCCCCTCCCCCAGCCTGGAGAAGTGCAGCCTGTCGGGGGCCCGCGTGGAGGAGGTGGCCTCGGTTCTCTCCAGCACCCAGCGGACCACACACCTGTGCCTGGCATTCAACCAGCTGCAGGACGAGGGGCTGCGGTGGCTGTGTGCCTCCCTCAGCCTGCCCGGCTGCGCCCTACGGAGGCTGGTGTGAGCTCCTGGGCCCCGAGTCTGAACACGATCCTGCGGGGGGGGGGGGGGGGGGTAAAAGGGGGAACAGTAGTTCCGTCACTGAGACCTATGTTACTATTATTATTACTACCAGACTGCTAGAGGCCCGGTGTCTGAATTCATGCACCAGTGGGGTCCTTTGGCCTGGCCTGTGGGATCAGGCTGAAACTGGCTCTCTGACATCCCCTGAGGGGTCCCGGATTTCGAGAAGGTGCAGGCCAGGCCAAGGGACCCCACCGTGTACCAGTGGGGCCAGGGAGGGTACGTGGGAGGGCTCCAGGGCATGTCTGGCCCATCTTGTTCAGTGCCGATTGGCTGGACCCCAGCAGCGAGCTAACTCACTGGTCGGAGCGTCTGCCCCCTGGTGGTCAGTGCACATCATATCGAGCATATCATTAGCATGGTACGTTTTGATTGGACACTTAGCATATTAAGCTTTTATTATATGGGATTATTATTTTTCTAACACTTACCACGGCATCTGCCTTCTTAGGCCAGTGGTCGGCAAACGCATTAGTCAGCAGAGCCAAATATCAACAGCACAATGACTGAAATTTCTTTGGAGAGCCAAATTTTTTAAACTTAAACTTCTCCTAACGCCACTTCTTCAACATAGAGTCGCCCAGGCCGTGGTATTTTGTGGAAGAGCCACCCTCAAGGGGCCAAAGAGCCGCATGTGGCTCACGAGCCGCAGTTTGCCGACCACTGTCTTAGGCTATTTTAAAAAATATATCTATTTAGACTGATTTCAGAGAGGAAGGGAGAGGGAGAGAGACAGAAACATCAGTGATGAGAATCATTGACCGGCTGCCTCCTGCATGCCCCCCACTAGGGATTGAGCTCGCAACCCGGGCGTGTGCCCTTGACCGGAATCAAACCTGAACCTGAACCTTTACCTTTGGCCTAGCCACTGAGCCACACCTGCTAGGCCAGACTACTTCATTTCTTTTTCTTTTCTTAATCCTCACCTGAGGATATGTATTTTCCCCACTGATTTTTAGAAAGATTGAAAGGGAGGGAGGAAAGGGGAGAAAGAGACATCTGTTAGTTGCCTCCTGCACGCACCTGACTGGGGCCAGGGATTGAATGTACAACCCAGGTAAGTGCCCTTGACCAGGAATCCAACCCACGACTCTTCGAACCACCAGCCAGGGCAGGCGCATTCTTGCTGAGCTGTGGTCAGAGGCTGGAACAGGACAGGACCCGTCAGCACACATATCCTCCTCACATCCCGGGTGGGGGGCAGGGAGACACGTGGTGACCCCCAGGCCAGGCGGCAGCGGGCAGGGGCTGTGCCCGGGGCCTGGGGTGTGCTGCGGCCTGAGCTGCTGTCTGTCCGCGCCCCTCTCCACCCACAGGCTCTGCTCCTGTGAGCTGGGCGCGCCCAGCGGCCGGCACCTGGCGGACGTGCTCCTGCAGAACCAGGGCCTGACTCACCTGAGTCTGAGGAGGAACCGCCTGGGCGACGAGGGGGTGCGCTCTCTGAGCGAGGCCCTGAGCCACGCGGACTGCAGCCTGCAGAGCCTGGAGTAAGTGCCCGCGGCTCGGTCCGTGGGGACCCGCCGCCCTGCGGTCCGCGGGCCACCTGCGTGCAGGCCCGCGTTCCAGGCGGGGGTTCCTCTGCGTGTAGACGGGGGATTCTTGGCACCGGGGAGCCTTAGCGTGTGTTGGAGGTGGGGGTGTGCGGGGCGCGTAGTGGAAAGCGGGGTGACTGCAATGTCCGGGTCCCCTGGGTCTGATGCCTGGCGAGGCCTCAGGGAGCTCCGCATGGAGCCGCGTGCGCAGCCGTGGGCCATTCCAGTCGAGGAGATGGAGACGTGGCCGCAGGGGCAGGTGCCTCCGGCAGAGTCTGCGGGAAACAGCGCCCAGGAATTCTCCCCTGTGGGTCGCTCAGCCAGGACGCATCATGCCCCCAGCGGTGCCAATGTGGGTAAAGGCCGTGCACCTGGGTGGGTCCCCACAGACCCCGCAGGCCCTGAGCTCAGGATTTTTCTGGGCGCTGGTCCTGTGGATGCGCCTGCCTCGCCTGTCCTGAGACCCCAGACATTCAGGCGGAAAGCAGCGGTTCATGTCTGGCCGGCATGGCTCCGTGGTTGAACGTGGACCTATGAACCAGGAGGTCAAGGTTGGATTCCGGGTCAGGGCACATGCCCGGGTTGTGGGCTCGATTCCCTAGTAGGGGGCATGAAGCACATCATAGGAAGGGACTGGTCGACCAGTCAACTGTCTGCCCCCTGGTGGTCAGTGCACGTCATAGCAAACAGTCGAGCAGCCTTTAGTATATCATTGGCATGTTAGGCTTTGATTGATTGACCGGTCAACTGGTCAACCAGACACTTAGCATTTTAGGCTTTTATTATATAGGATATTAAAAATCTCTTTGCTTGTAGACTTTTTTCAGGTTTTTTTTTTTTTTTTTTGACACTATTCCTCTCTTCTTTCTGCTCTCTCTAAAAATCAATGGAAAAAACCCTTGGGGAGGATTAACAACAAAAAACTGAGGCCTCAAAATAGCTTTCCCTCTTGCACATTTAAAAAGAAAAATCTTTATTATTGAAAGCATTACATGGGTCCTCCTTCCCCTCCCCCCCCAACCTCTTCCAGCCTGCTCTCCCCCCAGGCCCTCCCCACCCCACTGTCTGTGTCCATGGGCTGTGCCCATATGCATACAAGTTTGTTGGTTGATCTCCTCCCACCCACCCTCCTCTGCCTTTCCTCTGAGGTTCCACAGTCTGTTCTATGCTTCTATGTCTCTGTGTCTATTTTAAAAAATATATCTTTATTGATGTCAGAGAGGAAGGAAGAGGGAGAGAGAGATAGAAACATCAGTGATGAGGAGAGAATCATGGATCGGCTGCCCCCTGCACTCCCCACACTGGGGATCAAGCCTGCAACCCCGGCACGTGCCCGACCGGGAATCGAACCGTGACCTCCTGGTTCATGGGTTGATGCTCAACCACTGGGCCATGCCAGCTGGGCTCTGGGTCTATGTTTGATCTTCAGTTTATTTGGTTCATTATTTGGTCCCCATGTGAGTGAGATCATGTGACACTTGCACGTTTGTATCCCCAGTCTGTCAGAGTGTGCGTTCGGGGAGGAGGGCTGCTGGGTGCTGGCGGAGGCCCTGGGGCGCAATTCTGGCCTGAAGGTGCTGGACATTGGGGGAAACCGCATTCAGGACGCCGGAGGGAAGCGGCTGTGCGCGACTCTGAAACGGCCCAGCTGCACCCTGAACACACTCGGGTGAGTGGACTGGACCCCTGCTCCCTCCTGGGAGGGGACAGACAGCACATGGGCCTGAAGGGGTAAGAAGGGGGGGGCGGGAAACGGGGAAGGACAAAGTTCTTTAAACATCTCCTTGCTGTCTATATACACTAGAGACCCAGTGCATGAATTCGTCCACCAGTGGAGTCCCTTGGCCTGGCCTGATCAGGTCGAAACCAGCACTCTGATATCCCCCGAGGGGTCCCGGATTGTGAGAGGGTGCAGACCAGGCCAAGGGACCCTACCAGTGCCCGATCGGGGCCGGGGAGGGATGTGGGAGGGCTCCAAGGCATGTCTGGCCCATCTTGCTCAGTCCTGATCAGCTGGACCCCAGCAACAAACTAACCTACTGGTTGAAGTATCTGCCCCCTGGTGGTCAGTACATATCATAGTGACTGGTCGACCGGTTGACTGTCCCTTGGTGGTCAGTGCACGTCATAGCAAGCAGTTGAACAGCCTTAGCATTTCATTAGCATATTACACTTTGATTGATTGAACAGCCAACTGGTCAACCAGACACTTAACATATTAGGATTTTATTATATAGGATATTAAAAATCTCTTTGCTTGTAGATTTTTTAAAGTTTTTCTTTTTACTTTATTTTTATTTTGACACTCTTATGGATGTCCCCATTTTGCCCATCTCCATGCAGCCCCTGCCCACCCCCCCTCTGGCCCTCACCACACTGTTGTCTGTGTCTATGGGTTATGCATATATGTCCTTTGGCTAATCCTTTCACTTTCTTTCATCCAGTCCACAGCCACCTTCCCTCTGAAATCTGTCAGTCTGTCTCATGCATCCGTGCCTCTGGTTCTATTTTGTTCATCCTTTTATTTTGTTCTTTAGACTCCACAAGTAAGTGAGATCACATGGTATTTGCCTTTCTCTGACTGGCTTATTTCACGTAGCATAATATTCTCCAGGTCCATCCATCTGTCCCAAAGGATAAACGGTCCTTCTTTTTCATGGCCACGTAGTATTCCACTGTGTAACCGTACCACTTTCATTTCTGATTTCTCAATGTTGGAGAACTGCCACTCACCCTTTCCGCCCACCCCACACCAGGCTGGAGAGCTGCAGTCTGACCTCTGATTGCTGCAACGACCTCTCCTCGGCGCTCAGCGTCAGGAAGAGCCTCGTGAACCTGAACCTTCTGGGGAATGACCTGGGGCCTGAGGGCGTCAACACGCTGTGGAAGTCTCTGCAGAAACCCTCATGCAAACTGCAGAAACTCGGGTAATGCCCCTGGCTTTCACATCCCCCCTTGAGGTGTGGGGAAGGGTTGGGTAATATATAGATACTAGGGGCCCAGTGCACGAATTTGTGCACCTTGAGAGGAACTGTGGGCTGTGAGGCTGTGGTGGGCACAGGGGTGGGTCTCAGCCCATCCTCTGCACCCCACTTGGCCCCTCCCACCACGGCCCCCAGTTCCCTCTCTGCCAGCAGCCTCACTCCTGCCACCACAGCTCCCACACGCTGACGGCGCCAGCCCCGCTTGCACCTGCTGATGGCACAGCCTGATTGGGGCTGGCACAAGCAGCGGGTGTGAGTAGGGCCAGGGCCATCAGTGGGTGCGACAGCGGCTGCTGCCCTGATTGCCCCTCAGGAACAGGGGGAGGTAGAAAAGCCACCAGGGGGAATCATTGCTGGCAGCCACTGTTTGCACCCACTGATGGCGCTGAGCGCTTGGGACCGGGTGGGACCTCAGTGCAGGCGAGCAAAGAATTTTCAGTAACCACCAAAGGCTTGCCCCAATGACAGTGACTGTCATCCCACCTTGGTCTGGTGCCCCCTGCTCACCTGCTCCACCATCCTGCCGTGGCCGATGCCCGTGATGTTCTGCGTGCGAGCCCCCTGGTGGTTTGCACATGTCATAGTGACCAGTTGTTCAGTTGTTCCACCATTTGGTCTATTTGCATATTAGGGTTTTATATATATATAGAGAGAGATTCTATTTATTTATTTGTTTTAATTTTTAAAAAAATATTTTTATTGTTGATAGTATTACATGCATATAAGTATATAAGTTCTTTGATTTATCTCTTTTCGTCTTCCCCCAATCCCCTCAACCCCACATCAAGGTTTGTCAGTCTGTTCCATGCCTCTCTGCTTCCGGTATTATTTATTTTTTAAAATATAATTTTAGCTGGTTTGGCTCAGTGGATAGAGCATTGGCCTGTGGGCTGAAGGGTCCTGGGTTCCATTCCAGTCAAAGGCACACGCCCAGGTTGCAGGCTCGATCCCCAGCAGGGGGCGTGCAGGAGGCAGCTGATCCATGATTCTCTCATCATTGATGTTTCTATCTCCCTCTCCTTTCCTCTCTCTGAAATCAATATATATATAACAAATGAGGACAAACAGGTGAGCTTTTGTACTTATCCCCTTAGCTAATTATCTCTTCTAATTCTCTATTCTTTTTTTTTTTTTTTTTTTTTTTGCAGGCTGGACAAAGACTTATACCATCTTGTAGAAGGGAAGTTGCAGGAATTACAGGAGAAGGGGCATTTTCTGAGAATCCTGTGTAAGTGGGATTTCAATGAGCTTGAAGATAAGTGGTGGTGGTGATCAAGGATGAGACGCCCCTGCTTTCCCGTGGAAGGTTCTGGAACACAACCACCAGGAGGTCCTCACCGATGAATTGTTCAGGTGCCACTGTTTGTGGGACAAATGGGCTGTGGCCTCTGTTGTTTTCCCACAGTGTTGTGGGCAGCGTATTAAACATCCGACCTCCAGAACCCTCCCCGAATGCTGAGTTCGACCCGAGAGCCTATGGTGGCTTTAAGGTTTTTTTTTTTTTTGTTTTGTTTTGTTTGTCTTTCTTTGGTGTAATGTTTGAAATTCTTGAGTGTGTTGCAAAGATTCAATAAAGCAAAGCATATAAAAATAGGTGGAGGAAGCCCAAAGCTTCATTTCTTGTGGACTGAGCGGTGTAAGGATGTAATTATTATTCCATAATTATCGCACTGTGATTAAATAAGCCAGACGGACCTCCAGAACCACTCTCTTCCTTTTTCTGTAGAGAGCGCCTGGGAAGGCACATGGGCATTTCTTTAAATTGTCAGCTGAATCCAGAGCGGTGGGCAAAGCCACCAAAAGGCAGGAGTGTTGTCAGCTTGACCTTCATTTCTGCCCCGGCGCCGGGGAGTGGGTTTTATTATGTAAATCCAGCCAAGCACCAGGAATGAATCTGACTAGGGCCCACCCACAAGGGACGATTTACAAAGAAGCTACAAGAATGCACATATTTCCTTTTCCTTGTCCTTTAGTAAAACTTCCTGGTATTTGGGGTATAAAATAAACACGCTGTATCGGCTCTGGGTCACTGCTCCTGTCCCAGTCCATGTCAGAGGACAGTGGTCCCACCCGGCCCCAGTTTTTACCTTCATCTCTGGGTCTGTCTCTTTCTTTCATTTTCTCAATCCCCAGCCGCCCCTACTCAGGAACTGGACCCGCTCTCTAGCCTCGCTGGACACGGAAAAGAGAGAAATACTTACATTTCCCCCCTATTTATTATTTCTTTTCTTTTTTTCTCTCTTCCCCCCATATTTATTTATTTATTTATTTATTTATTTATTTTTTAATTTTTTTTTTAATATTTTTATTGAGGTATTATATGTGTACATATC
Source organism: Eptesicus fuscus (assembly GCF_027574615.1). Taxonomy (NCBI): domain Eukaryota; kingdom Metazoa; phylum Chordata; class Mammalia; order Chiroptera; family Vespertilionidae; genus Eptesicus; species Eptesicus fuscus. The sequence goes on along the minus strand of NW_026557633.1, from coordinate 54,774 downwards.
TTACTATTACCCCCCCCACCCCACACCCACACATGCCCTCCCCCCACAGAGTTTTGCGTCCATTGTTTATGCTTATATGCATGCATACAAGTCCTTCGTTTGATTTCATAACTCCCCCACCTTTCCCAAACTTTCCCCCTGTAATTTGAAAGTCTGTTTGATGCTTTACTGTCTCTGTATCTATCTTTTTGTTCACCACTTTATAATGTTCTTTACTATCTCTAAATGAGTGAGATCATGTGGTATTTTTCTTTCATTGACTGGCTTATTTCACTTAGCATAATGTTCTCCAATTCCATCCAGGTTGCTGCAAATGATGAGAATTCCTTCTTTTTTATGGCAGCATAGTATTCCATTGTGTAGATGTACCACAGTTTTCTGATCCAGTCATCTGCTGACGGGCACCTAGGCTGTTTCCAAATCTTAGCTATTGTAAATTGTGCTGCTGTGAACATAGTGGTGCATATATCCTTTCTGATTGGTGTTTCTAGTTTCTTCGGATATATTCCCAGGAGTGGGATTACTGGGTCAAATGGGAGTTCCATTTTCAGTTTTTTGAGGAAACTCCATACTGTTCTCCACAGTGGCTGCACCAGTCTGCATTCCCACCAGCAGTGCACGAGGGATCCTTTTTCTCCGCATCCTCGCCAACACTTGTTGTTTGTTGATTTGTTGATGATAGCCATTCTGACAGGTGTGAGATGGTACCTCATTGTTGTTTTGATTTGCATCTCTCGGATAATAAGTGACTTTGAACATGTTTTCATGTGTCTCTTGGCCTTCCTTCTGTCTTCTTTTGAAAATATTCTGTTTAGGTCTGTTGCCCATTTTTTTATTGGATCATTTATCTTCCTCTTACTGAGTTGCATAAGCTGCCTGTAGATGTTGGAGATTAAACCTTTATCAGTGATAGCATTTGCAAATATGTTTTCCCATGCAGTGGGCTTTCTTGTTGTTTTGTTGATGGTTTCTTTTGCTGTAAAAAAGCTTTTTATTTTGATGTAGTCCCATTTGTTAATTTTCTCTTTAGCTTCCATTGCCCTAGGGGCAGTGTCAGTGAAGAAGTTCTTGTGGCATATGTCTGAGATTTTGTTGCCTGTGGATTCCTCTAGTATTTTTATGGTTTCCCGTCTTATGTTTAAGTCCTGTATCCATTTTGAGTTTATTTTTGTGTATGGTGTAAGTTGGTGATCTAGTTTCATTTTTTTGCATGTATCTGTCCAGTTTTCCCAACACCATTTATTGAAGAGACTGTCTTGACTCCATTGTATGTTCATGCCTCCTTTGTCAAATATTAATTGAGCATAGTGGTTTGGGTCGATATCTGGGTTCTCTATTCTGTTCCATTGATCAATATGTCTGTTCTTGTGCCAGTACCAGGCTGTTTTGAGAACAGTGGCTTTGTAATACAGCTTGAAATCTGGTATTGAGATCCCACCTACTTTATTCTTCTTTCTGAGGATTGCTGAGGCTAGTCGGGGTCTTTTTTTATTCCAGATGAATTTTTGGAGAGTTCTTTCTAGGTCTGTGAAATATGCTGTTGGTATTTTGATGGGGAGTGCATTGAATCTGTAGATTGCTTTGGGTAGTATGGACATTTTAATGATGTTTATTCTACCAATCCAGGAACATGGTATGTTCTTCCATCTGTTTACGTCTTCCTCTATCTCTTTTTTCAGTGTCCTGTAGTTTTCTGCGTATAGGTCTTTTACCTCCTTAGTTAAGTTTATTCCTAGGTATCTTAATTTTTTTGGTGCGATGGTAAATGGGATTGCTTTTTTAGTCTCTCTTTCTGTAAGTTCATTATTGGTGTATAGAAAAGCCATAGATTTCTTGGCGTTAATTTTGTATCCCGCTACATTGCCGAATTCATTTATTAAGTCTATTAGTTTTTTGATGGAATCTTTTGGGTTTTTTATGTACAATATCATGTCATCTGCAAATAAGGACAGCTTCACTTCTTCTTTTCCAATTTGGATGCCTCTTATTTCTTCTTCTTGCCTAATTGCGATAGCTAATATTTCCAGTACTATGTCAAACAGGAGTGGTGAGAGTGGGCATCCCTGTCTTGTTCCTGTTCTTAGGGGAAATGGTTTTAGTTTTTGCCCATTGAGTATGATGTTTGCTGTGGGTTTATCATAAATAGCTTTTATTATGTTGAGGTATGAGCCTTCTATTCCCACCTTGTTGAGAGTTTTTATCAAGAAAGGGTGTTGGATTTTGTCAAATGCTTTTTCTGCATCTATTGATATGACTATGTGATTTTTATCTCTCAATTTGTTTATGTGATGTATCACGTTTATTGATTTGCGGATATTGTACCATCCTTGCATTCCTGGAATAAATCCTACTTGGTCATGGTGTATGATCTTTCTGATGTACTGCTGGAGCCGATTTGCTAGAATTTTGTTGAGGATTTTGGCATCAATGTTCATGAGGGATATTGGCCTGTAATTCTCTTTCATTGAGTTGTCTTTATCTGGTTTTGGTATTAGGGTGATGCTGGCTTCATAGAAGGAGCCTGGAAGTGTTCCTTCCTCTTGAATTTTTTGGAATAGTCTGAGGAGGATAGGTTTTAGTTCTTCCTTGAAAGTTTGATAAAACTCTCCTGTGAAGCCATCTGGCCCCGGGCTTTTGTTTGCCGGAAGCTTTTTGATGACTGCTTCAATTTCTTCCATAGTTACTGGCATGTTGAGCTGTTTAGAATCTTCCTGATTGAGTTTTGGAAGGTTGTATTTTTCTAGGAATATGTCGATTTCCTCTAGGTTGTCCAGTTTGTTGGAATAGAGTTGTTCGTAGTATTTTGTAACAATCCTTTGTATTTCGTCGGGGTCTGTTGTTATTTCACCTCTTTCATTTCTGATTTTGTTTATTTGGGTCCTCTCTCTTTGCTTCTTGGTGAGCCTGGCTAGAGGTCCATCAATCTTGTTTATCCTTTCAAAGAACCAGCTCTTGGTTTTGTTGATCTTTTGTATTGTTTCTTTGGTCTCTATGTCGTTCATCTCCGCTCTGATCTTTATTATTTCTTTCCTTCTGCTTACACTGGGCTTATCTTGTTGCTCTCTCTCTAACTCTTTGAGTTGTTGGGTTAGGTAATTTATTACCATTGTTTCTTGTTTTTTGAAGTAGGCTTGTAGAGCTATGAACTTCCCTCTCAGGACTGCTTTCATTGTGTCCCATAGATTTTGGATTGTTGTGTTTTCATTGTCGTTTGTTGCCATGATGTTTTTTATTTCTTCCTTGATGTCTTTGGTAACCCAGTCATGGTTTAATAACATGCTGTTTAGTCTCCAAGTGTTTGATTTCTTTGGGTTGTTTTTATTGTAGTTGATTTCCAGTTTTATGCCACTGTGATCTGAGAAGATACTTGATATGATTTCTATCTTCTTGAATTTGGAGAGACTTTGCCTATGTCCTAACATATGGTCTATCTTTGAAAATGACCCATGTGCACTTGAGAAGAATGTATATTCTGTGGCTTTGGGGTGAAATGTTCTGAAGATGTCGATTAATTCCATCTGTTCTAGTGAGTCATTTAGGATTGATGTTTCTTTGCTGATTTTTTGTTTAGAGGATTTGTCCAATGGTGATAGTGGGGTATTGAAGTCTCCTACTATGATTGTATTACTGTCAATCTCTCCTTTGATATCTTCCAGGAGTTTTTTAATGTATCTTGGTGCTCCTGTATTGGGTGCATATATGTTTACCAGAGTTATTTCTTCTTGTTGGATTTCTCCCTTTAGTATTATGAAGTGGCCTTCATTATCTCTTGTTATGTCCTTCACTTTGAGATCTAATTTGTCAGATATAAGTATTGCAACCCCAGCTTTTTTTTCATTTCCATTTGCCTGGAAAACCTTTTTCCATCCCTTTACTCTCAGTCTGTATGCATCCTTTTTTTTGAGGTGGGTTTCCTGTAGACAGCAGATATCTGGGTTTTGTTTTCTTATCCAGTCTGTTACCCTGTGTCTTTTGATTGGGGCATTCAGTCCATTTACATTTAAAGTTATTATTGATAGGTACTTATTTGACGCCATTTTTATTCTATACCCCTGTGTACCTTCTTTGCTTCCTATTTCTTTCTTTCTTTCTTTTTTTTTTTTTTTTTACAGCAGACCCTTTAGCATTTCTTTCATTGCTGGTTTGGTGGTGATAAACTCCCTTAGTCCTTTTTTGTCTCTGAAGCTCCTGATTTCACCTTCAATTTTGATTGATAGCCTTGCTGGGTACAGTATTCTTGGATTTAGACCCTTCCTTTGCATGACTTGGTATATTTCATTCCATTCCCTTCTGGCCTGATGAGTTTCTGTTGAGAAATCAGTTGCTAGTCTGATGGGGGTTCCTTTGTATGTAACTGTCTGTCTCTCTCTGGCCGCTTGTAAGATTCTTACTTTGTCGTTGGTGTTTGCCAACTTAACTATAATGTGCCTTGGCGTCGGTCTTTTGGGGTTCATTTTGCTTGGAACTCTGTGAGCTTCTTGGATTTGTGTGGGTTTTTTCTTCCCTATATCAGGGAAGTTTTCTGTTATTATTTCTTCAAACAGGTTTTCTATTCCTTGCTCAGTTTCCTTTCCTTCTGGCACCCCTATTATCCTGATGTTGTTTTGTTTTGTATTGTCCCGAAGTTCCCTTACGCTCTCCTCAATCTTTCTAATTTTTGTTTCTAGAAGCTGTTGTAATTGGGTATTTTTTTCCATCTTGTCTTCTAGCTCACTTATGCGGTCCTCTGCTTCATCTAGTCTACTCTTGATGCTTTCTATTGAGTTCTTTACAGCAGCGATGTCATTTTTCATTTCTTCTTGGTTCTTCTTCATTTCTTCTTGGTTCTTACTCATATTGTCGAATTTGTCTTCCATCCTTTTCAGCCACTTTATGACCATTTCTCTGAGTTCTTTCTCTGATAGGTTGTTTGCCTCTAAATCGTTTACTTCCTTTTCTGGTGATGCCTGCTTCTCTTTCCTGTGGGGGCTGTTTCTTTGTCTCCCCATGGTCTCTCTTCTCCGGATGTCTGGTTATATAGATTTCTCTCTCTGGCGTTGATTTAAAGGTATAAAATACAACACAACCAGGCACAACAGACAAGGCACTGAACAGAATTGTATTCACGATATTAATAACCTCCAATAAAGGTAACCACCAGAGAAAGACAAATCAGGGAATAGGAGTGGAAGAGGGAGAGTAAAAAGAAAGAACAACAACGAAGAAAAAAAAACAATAACAAAGAGTGTGAATCTGAACTTGGGAAAAGAGCAGAAAGAAAGAAAAGAAATAACAGAAAAGAAAAAGAAAAGAAAAAAAAAAGTAAGAGAGACAAGAATGATACTAAGAGAGAAAAGGGGAACAAACTATATATATGGGGAGTAAACTCCACTAGAACAACCACTATTCCCAGCAAATTCCAGCAACACGAGCCTGGAGATTAATACAAACTGCAACAGCAGCTAATATCAAGTGAGGCAAGGGAAAACAAAAGTAAAAAACAAACAAAAACAAAGCAAACAAAAGAACCAACCAAACCAACAAAAAGAATAATCAAAACAATCTCATAAAAAAGCATAAAAATTCAATCTAATCAACATTCAAGCAAACAACAACAAAAGGCCCGAGAGAAAAATAATTTTTTAAAGGTAGCGTAGAGAGAGGTTTGTATGGATTTGGAGCAGGGGGTTGGGAATTAGATATATAAGTAGGGTGAAGTTTTAGCAGGGAGTAAACTGAAAAAGTAGGGAAAATCTAAAGCCAGAAAGGGTTAAGATAAACTGGGGACCAAAAGGGGAAAGATTAGGAGGAGAGTGATGGCATAATGTTAGCTTTGAGATAGGGTAAAGCGATTGTAAGGGAAAGATGCAAATCGAATGTAGGACACTAATCCAAAAATAAAAGAAAGAGAAAATCAAATGACATTAAAAAAAAAAAAAAGTAAAATAATAGTAATAATAGTGCTGATTGAAAATAAAAATGTAATAATTAAAAAGGTGAAAATCAAGTGAGGAAAAAGAAAAAAATATTAGTTTCTTAAGTAAAAGATGCAAAAAATGAAAATAAAAAAATATGAGAATAAAAAATTTAAAAAATTGAAAAAAGAATTGAAAATTAAAAAATAAGAAGACTAAAATGTGCAGTAGCGGCTGTCATTCACTTCCTCTATTATTCTGTTTGGTACGCCTTTTTCCCAGTCTGGGCGGTATTTCAGTTCAGCTTCATTCCAGGGCTCCTCAGTGTTGGAAGCCAGTCCTGCTTTTTAAGCCAGCCCTGTCTTAATTTCTCGTATTTATTTTTGATTACACCAGAGACAATTAGCGTTTCAGCCCCTGGGTGGCAGTGTTTCTGAATTGACTTCCGGGCCTCTCTAGCTCTTTTTTTTTTTTTTTTCCCCCTCTATGGCACTCACTACCGGTTTGTGGAGGTGTGCGCCTCAGAGCTTGTGGAGGTGTGCGCCTCAGAGCTGCCTCTCTGATGGTCACACGCAGCTCTGGCCCCAGGTTCCGAAAAAACACCTTCCCCCTGCAGTCTTTCAGGGTTTCCACCTGGGTTTGCCTCTGTATTGGGCTTAGCAATCAGAGTCGGAAAGAGCCCAAGTGTGCGGACCGTGGGTCTGTGCCCCAGACTAAGGAGCCTGCACTCCTTTGAAAATTCTTAGTCTGACCCTCCTCGTCAGATTAAAATGAGTTGCTTTCAAGAGGTCACTTCTGTTAGCAGCTCAGAAGACCCCCCTCCTCATTAACGGATCACGGCAGTTCCAACTGCCGCTGATTTTTTTAGGCACAGACCTCCCGGCTCCTGCCGGTCCTGCGGCTGCCGCACTTCCCTCACCCAGCGCTTCCCTCACCCACCGCGGGGATTAGAAACCGCAGCTTATTTCAGACAAAATCTGACCTTTCCGTGGTGCAGTGAAGAGTTTCTTTGAATCCAAATGTTTGCGCTGATAGGGGACCGGTGGTCTGGTGCTCCCAGCAGTTCAGTGTTTGCAGTTGTCGCGGAAAGTCAGGTTTCCACTAAAATCCTCCTTTCCTTGCAAGATGGCGAGGCGCCCGGCAAGCCCGCAGCTCCAGGAGGGGACCCAGCCCCTGTGGGTGCTGCGCGGTCAGAGGAACATATTTATTTATTTATTTAGTTAGTTAGTTAGTTCTTTTTTTGGAACCACTCTTAATCCCCATCATGTTTTCGGAATTTTCCGTTAGTCTAAAATTTTTGAATTTGTCACGGAGTCCCTTAAATTAGGTCAAAGTATTTCAAAACATGTTTAGGATACTCGAAGATGGTTTCAAAGCCGCTTCTTAGTCATGTCAAAGTGAGTTGGTGGGGCCTGGGGATCAACAGCACCAGGGGCACCCCCCTCCCATCCCCTGGAACGGGAATGCTCTACATGGGTGTGTGCACCTGGCTCTCAGGGAATCCACACAGCCTTCCCGGCAAGAGGGAGACTGGCATTTGAAGGCTCAGTGTGAGGTCAAATCCACCTTCACCTCCTTTCTGCACCACTGCGTCTCCACTGGTATCAGCAGCTCTGCCCGCTGAGATGTCACAAGGATTCCAAGCATCGCATGCTAGTGTCTCGCTGGGTCAGAGTTCATTTCACGGCCTCACACCACCCACCTACCACTGTGGCGAGCCAGCACGGCCATGGCATACTCAGCCCCACATTGGGCGCCTTATGTGCCGCGCCAGCTCAGCCAGGTTCAGTGAGCCTGAGAGGGGGCGGTGAAGGATTGAGAAAAAACAGACAAGAGAAGAAAAACTGGGGCTGGGTGGGACGCCGTCCTCTCTGATGGAGAGCTAGTGACAGCGCCATGGACTACAAGCCGTGTCTTTATTTTATAACCAGATGCCACGAGGCAAAGGAAGGGCGTGGTCAAGATGTTTACAACATTCTCGTGGGTTTCGAATCTACTCAGTTACGTGCACCTGAACTCTATCACTCCCACATCACTCAGGCACGTGGGGCCATGTATTCGGACCATAGGTTCAAGCTTACCACTACAGCTGTTGGCTATAAGTGTGCTGGGAGGGCTCTGCCCTCCACGCTGGGACTTGCACGTGGCCATGAGAGGACTGTGCCCTCTCATTAGTCCGAGGCTTGAACCTGTCCAAACACTGTGGCCGCTCTCCACCTCCCACCTTCCTTCCATCAGAGTATTTATTTTATTTTATTTCTTAACTTTATTTTTATTGTTGTCACTATTACAGATGTCTCCATTTCCCACCCCAACCCTTTTCCCACTTCCATCCAGATCTTGCCCCCTTTCTTCTGGCCATCACTGCACAGTTGTCTGTGTCTATAGGTTATGCATAAATGCCCTTCACCTTCTTCCATCCAATCCCCTCTTTAGAGAGAGGGGAAGAGAGAGAGAGAAACATCGATTTGTTGTTCCACTTATTCATGCATTCATTGGTTGATTCCTGTGTATGCCCTGACGAGGGATTGAACCTACAATCTTGGCATATCGGGATGACGCTCTAACCAACTGAGCTACCCAGTCAGGGCTAGAGTTATTATTATTTTAAAATATCTTTATTGATTTCAGAGAGGAAGGGAGAGAGGGAGAGAGAGAAACATCAATGATGAGAGGAGAATCATGGATCGGCTGCATCCTGCATGCCACCTGCTGGGGATCGAGCCCACAACCCTGGTATGTGCCCTGACTGGGAATCGAACAGTGACCTCCTGGTTCATAGGTCGATGCTCAACCATTGAGCTACACCTGCTGGGTGAGGGCTAGAGTTATTTTGATCCTTCTCTCTGTTGCCTTCATAATGGCCACGTGCTACCCTGTATCTCTAAGTAGCTACCTTGAAGACTCAGACGCCTGTACAAGACGACATTTGCAAAGTTTTCCACTGTAGTGGAATTTAATAGCGTCAATTATTAGAAACCACCTGACTGCCTGTCATTGTGGAGGAGTAGAGCACTCAAATGAAGGACTTATATGCACGCTGCCATTCTGTGTGTCAGGTCAAAAAACAAGGTGTAGATAGATCGATATCTATCTGTCTATCTATCTATCTATCTATCTATCTATCTATCTTAAAGATATATAGGGTGTCCTAAAATGTATACACACACTTTGAATAATTATAAAGGCAGTATTTGCCCGGCCAGCACGGCTCAGTGGTTGAGCGTTGATCAACCTTTGAACCAGTAGGTTAGGGTTCGATTATTGGTCAAGGGCACATGCTTGGGTTGTGGGCTCTATCCCCAGTGGGGGTGTGTGTGAGAGGCATGAAGAAGGCACCCAATCAATGATTCTCATCACTAATGTTTCTCATTCTCTTTCTCTCCCTCTCTTATTTCCTCTCTGAAATCGATAAAAAATATATTAAAATGTATTAAAAAGCAACAACAAACCCAACCCCCCACAAGTCAATGTTCCCCTCTCTCTCTGAAATCAATAAATAGAAATTTTTTAAAAAAGGATTTTACAACATGTTTTAAGATACAAAACTTTATTGAGGGTTTAACAGGTCATTGTGAAACAGGAGGGAGCCGTTACCTCGAAGGCCTCCCCATGGCTAGCCACAAAGTCACAAAGCAAATAAAACCCACGTTAATACACAATTTATAAAACACAACTGAACAGGGTCCCAGGAGAGTCGGAGAGTCGGGGTCAGTAACTTGCGGTTCCTGGGCACAGAGCAGGTGTGTGTGTGTGTGTGTGTGTGTGTGTGTGTGTAAGTGTGTGTGTGTGTGTGGGGGGGGCGCTCTGATACTTATCCTTGGAAGCCGCTGTTGAGTCTGAAAGTCCAGGTTGCTTCCAAGCCCACGCCTGCCCCTCTGGTCCTGGTCTGTCCCATCACTGGTGGGTGATGGTCAAGCAGGGGATCCTCTCTTCCTCGGCCACCAGGAGTTCCTGGGTTTCCTCGTCAAACTCAGCTTTATTCAGCCTGGCAGGTAGAGCAGGGGCACTATTTAACTCACGCGCTTCCTTCCTTCTCTCTCTCTTTTTTTTTTTTTTAAATATGTTTTATTGATTTTTTTAACAGAGAGGAAGGGAGAGGGATAGAGAGTTAGAAACATCGATGAGAGAGAAACATCGATCAGCTGCCTCTTGCACACCCCCTACTGGGGATGTGCCCACAACCAAGGTACATGCCCTTGACCGGAATCGAACCTGGAACCTTTCAGTCCGAAGGCCGATGCTCCATCCACTGAGCCAAATCCGTTAGGGCCCTTCTCTGTCTTTTAATATATATATATATATATATATATATATATATATATATATATATATTTGTTGATTTCAAAGAGGGAGAAAGGGAGAGAGAGAAACATCAGTGGGCTGCCTCCTGCATGCCCCCAACTGAGGATGGAGCCTGCAACCCAGGCATGTGCCCTGACATGAATTCAACCGTGACCTCCTGGTTCATAGATGGATGCTCTACCACTGAGCCACCCTGGCCGGGCTGTATTACCATTTGTGCCCTCACAACACCAGTGCCACCATTTCCTGGGGTCACGGGTCACTGTGCTCCGCCCGGTTAAGGGTCCGAGTCTTTCACTCCTGCAAACCACCCGCTCCCCACCCCCAAGCCTGGGCGCCTGGTTGGCATTTAAACGCAGTGAGACTAGACCGTGGAGGTCCCACACTCGCCCCTGCAAACCCCTCAGCTCCAGGCCCGAGCCCACGCGCAGCACTCACCTCAGAGCCTGCAGCCCGCACTCCGGGTGCCTCAGGGCGGCGCACAGCAGCTGCACCCCGCGGCGGTCCAAGGGGTTCCCGGCCAGGTGGAGTTCCTTGAGGCATCGGCTGCCGGTGAGAACAGAAGCGAGGTCCTCACAGCAGGCGCTGGTCAACTGGCACGCACCCAGCCTGCAACAGACCCCCGGTGAGAAGCGCCCCAGTCCCGCGGGCGGGGGCGGCACCAGGTGGCACGTGAGCTGGGTGAGCTGGCCGTGCGGCCCCTCGCCTCTGCGCGCACCGCATCCAACGGTCGCGCGCTTGTGGCGTCGGATTACTGCTCTGGGGCAGATTGTGCAATTGGCCACACCCGTCCGCTCCTCTCTGAACCCAGCTCTTGGCAACGGGACTTTGCAGCTCACCCCACTCGGGGTGAAGTCTGCTCGGCACCCCTGCATCTGGGCTGGCCTCGCCTTGCTTTGGCGAATATGACACAGCGGAGGCCACGTGAGGTGAGCTCTAAGCCGACACCTTGCACATTTCTCGGTCTCTCGGATCCCTGAGATGCTGGTTGCGTCCTTACAGATGTTCATAGGTGGCTGCTCTGACCCCAGCACCTGGAAATGTGACTGCATTGGAGGCGGGGTCTTCACAGAGGCAGGAAAGTTAGCGTGAGGTCATAGGTTCCACCATGACGGGTGTCCTTCTAAGAACAGGCGGCCCATGTAGCTCAGTGGTTGAGCATCAACCTATGAACCAGGAGGTCACGGTTTGATTCCCGGTCAAGGACACGTGCCCGGGTTGCAGGCTCCATCCTCAGTGTGGGGCGTGCAGGAGGCAGCTGATCAATGATTCTCTCTCATCATTGGTGTTTCTCTCTCTCTCTCCCTCTCCCTTCCTCTCTGAAATCAATAAAAATATTTTAAAAGAAAGAAGAGGAGATTAAGCCCTGGTGGAGTGGCTTGGTTGGTTGGAGCATCATCCTAGGCACCGAAAGGTGGTGGGTTGGATTCCCGGTCCGGGCACATACCCAGGTTGCAGGGTTCAATCCCTGGTCAGGGTGTGTGCGGGAGGCAACCGATCGATGTTTCTCTCTCACATTGATGTTTTCTCTCTCTCTTTCTCTCTAATCAAATTTATTTTTCCAAAAGAAGACATGGATGTGTAGAGAGGAACGACCATGTGAGGACACAGGGAAGAGATGGCCATCCACAGCCAAGGAGGGCCCCGGAAGGAACCAGCCCTGCCCACACCTTGATCTCAGGCTTCCAGCCTCCAGAGCCATGAGCTGGACATTCCAATCTACTGATCTACGTTGCTGTAGATGCCACGCCCACCAGGCCAGGCTCACCAGGTAGATAGGAGACCTGTGGTCCAGTCATCCCTGCAGGTCTCACTTCACAGACAGCCAACCCACTTCCGGACTTGAGAGCGAGGCCCACCTAGATCAACCGATCACCTTGGCCAACCCCCCCCTCCCCGCCCCCCGCCTGGTTCCTGATTGTGCCCATTCAAGATGAGCTGTGCCCAGCCCCAGGCCAGCAGAGTCATCCCTGTCATCCTCAGAGCTCATGGGTTTAAGACTCTATGTTTGGGCCATGGCTGGTTCAGCTCCATGCATAGAGCATCAGCCTGCAGACTGAAGGGTCCCGGTTCGATTCCATTCAAGGACACAGGCCCGGGTTGTGGCCTGAATCCCCAGCAGGGACTGTGCAGGAGGCAGCCGATCCATGATTCTCCCTCATCATTGACGTTTCTCTCTCTCTCTCTCCCTCTCCCTTCCTCTCTGACATCAATAAAAATGTATTTAAAGGAAAAGACTCTGTTTTGGAGTAAGTTTAGCATGACGGCTAACTGCTATGTGCCCCAATGGGATTTTATTTTTCCCTCTCTTGCCGTCCACCAGTCCCCAGCCTTCGGCCACTCACCAAGCTGTAGCCATGCCATTGAAGAGGTACCCACCCAAGCTTCTCTAAGCGGCAGTCGGGATGCAGCAGAGCTTCACACAGCAGCGTCACGCCTTCATTTTCTATGTTGTTGTACCCGATTTGCAGAATTCTCAGGTTTGGGTTTCCCGTGAGGATGGAGGCGAGGTTCCGACAGCCACTGGCAGTTATGGAACAGTTTAACAAACTGCAAGAGAACAGTAGTGATGCCCCTCTCCAGGGTTACCACATTTTTAAAAATCCTACTCCAATGGGTAACCTCAAAACACCACCACCACCGGTTACTCAAATATTTCTCAATTTTATGACATGAAATGAAGTCTTTTCATTCTCTGCTTCCCCCTTACTCTCTTGCTGTCCTTATTCCTTCCTCAAGTACTCCTGATTTTATCCATGTCAATTCCCTACCTATAGCACCAGGTCTCCCATCCCCGTGTTTAAGCTTTGTACCTGAAATTTCAGCTCTCCTTCTCCAACTGACGAAACTTACACATCTTGTAGAACACACGGCAAAAACATCTAGTCATAAAACCGCCCCTCAGCCCCAGTCCCCATCTCTCTGTCTCAGCCCTTTTGTATATACCCTGACGGAGGACCAGTTACCACATTAAATCCGTAACATCGAGAGTCAAGGTTGATTCACCTAAACGCCTCTCCAAGAATCTGAGTCAAGTCATTTTTCACCTTCTCACCTTCATCTCCGTCACGGGCCCTTGGGCTTTCTCCATTTCCGGTGCCTCCCCAGCAACCCAAACCCCTGAGAAGGAGGCTTGGTCTCCAGGGAAGCCTCCAAACACTTACCCTAGTGACTTCAGGGAGCAGGATGGCTGTTTCAAGGCCTCGCTGAGAAGGTTCAAGTCTTCGTCTTTCATGTCATTTATGCCGAGGTCTAGGTGGGTCAGGTTCCTGTTACCCAGGACAACGTCACGGAGGTGTTCCCAGCAAGCTTCCTTGAGTTGGCAGCCAACCAACCTGTGGGGACACATACACGGGAGAAAAGGAAGGAAGGGACTCCATATTATGGGGTGTATTCCTATCACCCTATAGAGGGTGTCCCCCCCAAAATGTATACACACGTTAACACTGATAACTCATGTGGTTTTCAGTCCTCTTCAGGTTTGACTGATTTGAAGTCATTGGTGAAGCCAGGCAAAGCTTTGAACAAAAAAAATTTATCCTAAAGTGCCACTGGACTTTTTTTTAATGGGGAAGCATAAAAGATAACGTTTATGGTACAAAACCGGCAACAGTAGACGATACACAAAAACCGAACCAACAGCCCTAACCGGTGTGGCTCAGTGGATAGAGCGTCGGCCTGCGGACTGAAGGGTCCCAGGTTCGATTCCGGTCAAGGGCATGTACCTTGGTTGCTGGGCACATCCCCAGTAGGGGGTGTGCAGCAGGCAGCTGGTCGATGTTTCTCTCTCATCGAAGTTTCTAACTCTCTATCCCTCTCCCTTCCTCTCTGTAAAAAATCAATAAAATATCCTCTCTAATAAAAAATAAAATAAAATAAATAAATTTAAAAAATGAACTGGATGTTAATAAACACTGACTTTATAATCATTCAAGTTGTGTACACTTTTGGGGACACGCTGTATATATACGAACTTCTCTCTTATCTGAAACACATCCCTTTTTTAGCCTCTTACTCACATGATGAAGAGATTAGAACATAAAACTGACCTAGTCATGTAGAAGTTAATGCTCATTCCACATTGGATTCTGTCTTTGGTCAACATACTGCTTTCTCATGGATTGGTCATGTGCATTGAATTATCTTATGTATAAAATCTGTAACTTTTTCAATTTCATTAGTCTTTCTCTGTAATTTCTTTTTTTTTTACACTTTTTAATTTATTGTTGATAGTATTGCAGATGTCCCCCATTCCTTCCCCCTTTTTTATTTTTCAATTACAGTTGGCATACAATATTGTATTCATTTCAGATATATATGCCATGATTAGACATTTATACCGAGTGGCCAGATGATGATGATCTCTGAACGCATAATAATCTGGCCACTCAGTGTATATCCTATTTAATAAAAGGCTAATATGCAAATTGTCCCTTGGACCAGGAGTTCGACCAGCAGGCAGGCCGGCCAACGGCCCATGTCCCCTCCCCCTGGCCAGGTTGGCCGGACCCCATCCATGCATGAATTCATGCACCGGGTCTCTAATATATATACATATATATACACACACACACACACACACACACCAATAAAAGAGTAAGATGCAAATTGACCATACCTTAGCAACGCCCACCAGCCAATCAGGAGCAAGTATGCAAATTAACCCAACAAAGCTGGTGGGTTAATTTGCATACACAGGTGCCAAGTGGTGGGGGGGCAGGGTACTTGCATCGTTGCCATGGCAACTACACAGGTGTTCCGCACTGCCCCAGCCACTCCGGGCCTCTGGGCAGCATGGGAAGGCAGAAAGGTGGCTCCGGGCCGGAGCGAAGGCAGTGCCGGCAACCAGGGTAAGGAAGGCCCATTCCTGCATGAATCTTAGTGCATTGGACCTCTAATACATATATATATACTGAGTGGCCAGATTATTATGTGTTCAGAGATCATAATATTCTGGCCACTCAGTGTATATAACTTCGGAAGTGATCACCCACAATAAATCTAGTGTCCAACTGGCACCACACATAGTTATTACAATATCATTGACTATATTGCCTAGGCTATACTTTACATTCCCATGACTGTTTTGTATATATCAATAGTACTTTTTTAAAATCCTCACCCAAGGATATGTTTTTATTGATTTTAGAGAGAGGAAGGAAGAGAGAGAGAAACATCGATGTGAAAGGTAAACATCGATCGGTTGCCCCCTGTACATGCCCTGATTGGAATTGAACCCACAGTCTTTCAGTGCACGGGAGAACACGCCAACCAACCGAGCCACCTGGCCAGGGCCCAATTGGTACTTCTCAATCCCTAGGCCTCCAACCCTCCCCCCTCTGGCAACCACCAGTTTGTTCTCTGCATCTACGAGTCTGTTCTGCTTGTGTATTTTTGATCTTTAGGTCCCACATAGACGTGAGATCATATAGTATTTGCCTCTCGCTGCCTGACTCATTTCGCTTAGCGCCATATCACGGTAGGGCGTGGCTTTCCGAGGGATGCGCGTTTACTTTGGACAGTGGTAAGGCACAGCGAAATATGGAGCAGAGGTGGCGAGCTAGCGATGCCTCCAGCAGTGGATAGATTTTAGCCAGTGAGCGGGCCATGGTGTTCCACAGTGGGCCCTCCCAACGGTCACTTACGCCAAGCCCCTCAGGGCACAAGCTGGGAGGCACAGGGCTTCACACAACAGGGACAGCCCGTTGCCCACGCAGTTGTAGGACAAGTCAAGAATCTTCAGCGTCGTGCTCCTCATCAGGACCTCCTTGAAGCCTTCACAATCATCCGCTAAGAGGCCACACCCCGCCAGCCTGTAGGAAAGAGGAAATGTCAGGTCCCATCCGTTTCTATGTCCCTGATTCACCCCTCTGGCCAGCCCCACCAGAGTCAGGAAGCCCATGTTTGCTCTGCTTGAGACCCTCCCTGAAACCCAACACCCATTCTCTAGACGTGAGACACATACACACCAAGTTATTGCTCATACACGGCTTCAACTTCCCCAGTGAAAAGCCCCCAAGACATCACGTGATCGACAAGGTTCCCGCCGGTTCCTAAATCCATGTGGGTCAGTCACACGGGCCATGTTGAGTTGCTTGACCTCTAAAAGGTGTTATTCTTCAAGGTATTGATTATGTTTGCTGTTCCCCCAATTCCATCCCTCCAGCTCCTCTACCCCACTTAGGATGTACTTGTTCACCCTGAATTGTCCTGACCTGCCCAGACCTGTATTACTAGCATTCAGGTCCAGAAACATATTGTGTCCATCACCCCTGTAACTTATCCTCACCTCTAACACCAGAGTCTTGCCCATCTGCGAATGTTATATAAATAAAATCATATGAGATATTTACTCTTCACTTTGGCTCATTTTCCATCCAGGAGATCTGTGAGATTCATCCAAATTCGTTGCTATCATTATAGATTGTTCATTCTCAGGAAGGGGGTCTATACCGACAGGTCTCTTATCTAACTGACTATTAGTAGGTATTTCCATTTTTCAGGTTATCATGCATCGTCGTCATGAATATTGTAGGTCCTATCTTTCGGCCAACTTATGCATACAGCTCTGTTGGATGTACACCTCAGTGTGAGATTGCTAGGTTACACGAGATGTCAGAACCCGCGAAAGCCAAAGAGAGGCAAATGGTTTTCCAAAGTGGTTTGTACTAATTTAGAAACTTGGAACTCCCCTATGTAACGCTCAAGTTCACGGGGAGTTAAGCTTGTCTATGAAGAATAGGAAAGAGGATGAAAGTAGACAGATAAGAAAAATGTAGGAGGCTGGTGAGCAGGGAGACCTACAGTAACTTCTCAATGTTGCACGCAGGATTGTTCAAGGCATTACACAGCAACTTGCAGTCATCATGGGAGATTCTTGTGCCACTGAGATCCAGGTGTTTTAACACGGGGCTCTGACTGAACAACTCAAAGAAACACCGGCTTTCAGCGGAGAAGGAAACGTTATTCATCCTGCAGAAAAAAAAAAAGAAAATATTGGGTAGGTTTCCATTCAACAAAACCCGAGAAGACGGCTTGAGCATCTGCTGATTTTCATCTGTGATGTAATAGTATCCACTGTTACAAACACCCACGAATAATTGAATTAACAAAAAAATTGCTTTTCTTCCTCGTGCAATGATTCAATGAAGATGTCACTGACTGTTTGGGAGGAAGGTTCCTTTAAGACAATAGTTCTCACCCAGCCCCCAGCCAGTGTGGCTCAGTGGTTGAGCAGTGACCTATGAACCAGGAGGTCACGGTTTGATTCCTGATCAGGGCACATACCGGGGTTGCAGGCTTGATCCCCAATACGGGTGTGTAAGAGCCAGCTGATAGGTGATTCTCTCTCATTATTGATGTTTCTATCTCCCTTCCTCTCTGAAATCAGTAAAAATTATTTATACTCGAGACTGGTGCACGACATTTGTGCACTTGGGGGTAGGAGTGGGGGGGTAGGGAGGAGTCCCTCAGCCCCGCCTGTGCCCTTTCCCAGTCCAGGAGCCCTCGGGGGATGTCCGACTGACTGCCATTGCCACTGCACTCACCAGCCGTCAGCCTGGCTTCTGGCTGAGCAGTGCTCCCCCTGTGGGAACGCACTGACCTCCAGGGGGCAGCTCCTGCATGGAGTGTCTGTCCCCTGGTGGTCAGTGCATGTCATAGCGACCGGTGGTTCCACTGTTCAGTCGATTTGCATATTAGCCTTTTATTCAGCCTTTGGCTGAAAGACAACAGCACAGTAGGGCAGGGGGAGCACACTTCGGTGGGGGGCACCTGGATATCGCTGCCACACCAGTTCTTAGACTAACGTCGCTCTCGCATATTCCTGTCTCTGGAATCCTTACGCTCCACGTCATGGCAGAGGGGAGTCTAAAATCCTAGACTAGAAAGACTTTCCGGACCACCACAACCTCAGGTTCACTTACGTCTCTCATACCCACCTCCCACGGAGGAGGATGTACACGTCTGATGGTGGGGAGCACAGAGACCAACCAAGCCACACTTGACCATTCCTGGAGGTCAGGACCACAACTCTTTTTAAAAATATATATATCTTTTTTTTTAAAATATATTTTATTGAGTTTTTACAGAGAGGAAGAGAGAGGAATAGAGAGTTGGAAACATCGATGAGAGAGAAACATCAATCAGCTGCCTACTGTACACTCCCCACTGGGGATGTGCCCACAACCAAGGTACATGCCCTTAAAAATATATATATACATCTTTATTGATTTCAGAGAGGAAGGGAGAAGGAGAGACAGAGAGAAACATCAATGATGAGAGAGAATCATCGATTGGCTGCCTCCTGCACGCCCCCCACTCGGATGGAGCCCACAACCCAGGCATGTGCCCTTGGCCGGAATCGAACCTGGGACCCTTGAGTTGGCAGGCTGACGCTCTATCCACTGAGCCAAGCCGGCCAGGGCGGGACCATAACTCTTAAGCTCTTTTCTTTTCATGGGATCCCGCACAAAGCCCGCCATCTCACTGGGCCTCAGATGTGGGTTGGCGCAATGCCCCCGGAAGCCGTTTAGGAAGGAGCAGAGGCGGTAGCTACCAGCAGGGGCTCCGTGGAACCAGCTCCGCCCTCTGTCAGCTTGGTGACCTTGAGCGGCCCATTCCAACGCGGCGAGCAGGGGTAGAGGCAACACCGCTCGAGACACGGGCATGTGAGACTCTGCGCTCGGCTGTGAGTCTCCAGGTCGCCCCAACAGCTAGCGGTGACCCTCGTTGGTCTCCACGGCAGACTCAGGTCCAGGCGGGCCTCCAACTTACCGAAGTATCTGCAGGCGACACCTGGGGTGCTTCAGATGATTGATCAGGGTCACCAGGGCCGGCCCGGGGAGGTTACTGTCACTCACTCGGAGTTCTTCGAGGTTCTCGCTCGCCGTGAGCACGGAGCAGATGTTATTCCAATAGAGTAGCTGGTACCCTGTCCTGGAAGGAAGGAGACAGGGAAAGTTCTCCGCGGGTCAGCAGTCACCCCAGGCCGTTCGTGACATAGAAGCATCGTGAGTGATCTTCCCACACGCAGGGCACCTGGCTCAGAGCAGACCCGCCCGGGGTCAGGTCAGCTCATCTTATGGTCAGGATTCTCAACCAGGGGTCGTGTGGTCCCTTCCCCCAGGGGCCGTTGGGCAATGTCTGGGGACATCTGTGGTTGCTCCCCCTTGGGAAGAGGGGTGCTCCTGGCATCGAGTGGGCAGAGACCAGGGATGCTCCTCGACATACTAGAATGAACAGACACCCTCCGCCCACCCACAAAGGAAGATCCATCCCCAATGTCCACAGTGCCCGACTGAAGAACGTTCGTGTGTCTGCGGGAATCCGGTAGGGAAAGCTGCGGCCGTAAAGCATAGGTGTTAAACGACCCTCTAGCAAGACAGCTCGGCTCGAACTGAGCCTCGACCTCTTCCTCACTGGGGCGGCTTTCGAGGTAGCTCTGCCTCAGTTTCCTCACTTGTAACATGATAATTAAGAGACTCTATCTCAGGGGACGAGAAGAGGTAAACCAAAGAACTTATATACTTACACGCATGGACATGAGTAATAGGTTAGTGAAGACGTGGGGGGGGGTATGGGCTGGGAGGAGGGGGGTAAAGGGGAGGGAAATGAGAAATATCTGTAATACTATCGACAATAAAAAATAGCCCTGGCCGGTGTGGCTCAGTAGATAGAGCGTCGACCTGCAGACTAAAGGGTCCCGGGTTCCATTCCGGTCAAGGGCATGTACCTTGGTTGCGGGCACATTCCCCAGTGGGGCATGTGCAGGAAGCAGCTAATCGATGTTTCTCTCTCATCGATGTTTCTAACTCTCTATCCCTCTCCCTTCCTTTCTGTAAAAAAAATCAATAAAATATACTTAAAAACAAAACAAAAAACAATAAAAAATAGATTTAAAAAGGGGAGGGAGAGAATCTATCTCATACATGATTTTTTTTTATTAAAGTAAGTTAACATTTGGGAGATTGTTCAGAATCCATTTAAAAGGTAACTGTGCCCTAGCTGGTTTGGCTCAGTGGATAGAGCGTCGACCTGGGGACTGAAGGGTCCCGGGTTTGATTCAGTCAAGGGCACATACCCGGGTTGTGGGCTCGATCCCCAGTAGGAGGCGTGCAGGAGGCAGCCGATCAATGATTCTCTCTCATCATTGATGTTTCTCTCTCTCCCTTCCTCTCTGAAATCAATGAAAATATATTTAAAAATTAAATAAATAAAAGGTACTTGTTAGCTGGGAAGCCCAGGAAGAGTGTGGTCCTATGGAAACGGTGCGAGAATTGATTTGGGAGCCCATCAGCAGATACTCGAGAACGGAAACACTTCGCACGGCCTCCCATTCGCTCTTCTAGCGCCTCCCAATTCGGCAGTTCAGTGTTGCCCTTTTTACAACGAGGCGACTTCAACGGAGAAAGACACCTCCCCTTCCCCCTGGCAGACAAGGTCACCTGTTTCCTGAGGAGTCCAGCCAGGATGTGAGCTGAGGTCTGTTGGGCAGAGAAAGGTGAGGTCCCCAACCCCAACCCCCCATGAAAAACGCCGGGAGCGAAACCCGCTCGGGAATACGGACAGATGCCGACGAGGCGGCCGAGAGAAGGCCATTGGAGGACTCACACGGGGGTGGCTACGAAGACATTTTGGATGGAAAATCCAAGTGTCCTCAAGGCCGAGCAGCGTGCCAAGCAGTAGGCGAGGACGATCAGGTCCATGGGGTCGCTGATCAGGAAGGACACCTCCGGGAACAGGTCCACGGCCCAGCGCACGAAGGCTTCGTCCTCCATCTCGAACAGGCAGTAGTACAGCACCAGGCCGTCCAGCTGCCCGCGGGGGACGCCCCGCAGGTGCTGCTCCACGGCCCGCCGGACCTCCTCCTGGCCCAGGCGGGCGCCGGGGAAGGCACCCAGCTTCCGCTGCTCCTCTTCGTTCAAAAGGCCGAACAGGAAGCACGGCAGGAAGACCCACTGGGCCTTGGTTCTCTTCATGTGGGCCGCCAGCACGGCCTCGGCACGGCCCACCGCCGGGCTCGGGTGGGCGGCGTGGCCCTTGACGAAGTAGAACAGGGCGGCGCAGACCTCCTGGATGCACAAGTGCAGGAAGGTGTACGAGGCGCCCCCGGGGCCCCCGCCCCGGCGAAGGGCCTTGGTGTCCAGCAGGGCGGGGATGTCAGAGTCCGCCAGCCCGTTTCTCCGGAGATCCTCCTCCCCGAACACGAACGTGTCGCTCCACATGCCCTCGGCCGCCAGGGAACACAGGCCCCGCAGCCGGGCCCGGCTCTCCTCATCCGGGCAGCGGGCCCCCCTGGGCGTGAACAGGTTCAAGACGAACGAGGAATAGAGCGAGGTGGCCCGCCGGCACGTCAGGGCCAGGTCCTTCCCGCGTTCCATCTCCCGCCTCAGACAGGCGCCCGTGGCCCAGCACAGGACGGGGATCTGGCACAGGGAGAGCAGCTGCCTGTTGCTCCTGATGAAACGGAAGGCTTCCGCGCCTCTCCACCTCTTCCGGAACGTGCAGCTGAAGCTCAGCAGCATCTCGTCCTCCGTGAGTCCCAGGAGCGTTTCGACCTCCGCGTGGCCCAGCCTGCGCTCGAGGAACCGTGTGCACGCGGGCGCCGTGGCCACGAGCAGGGAGGACTCCGGGAGCACCTTCCTCCTCAGCAGGCTGCTCAGGACCACCTGGACGGGCCGCTGCGCCATCCAGTCGCTGCAGAGGTCCGACTCGGGCCCGTCCAAGTCACACATGAGCTCTTCGAAGCCGTCGAGGATGAACAAGAGCTTCTCGGGCTCGGCGGCGATCTCCGCGATGGGGGCGAGGGAGTCGGACCAGTCCCTGCAGATCAAGGCGGCCAGGCTGGTGGCCGTCACCTGCCTCACCTCCCGGCAGCAGAGGTGGAACACGTAGGAGAACTTCCGCTGGTAGAGCGAGTCCTCCGCCCAGGCCAGCATCAGCTTCGCCAGGACCGTCGTCTTCCCCACCCCCCGAGCCCCCGTAAGGATCACCGTCCGTTTCCTGGGCTCCTCGGGAGCAAAGAGGACCTCCAGGCATCTGCGCTCTTTCTGGGTGAGCTCCTTGTCAACGTACCCGCAACACCGCCTGACGCTGTCTCGGGACCAGGCCTCGCTGAATTTCTCCTTGACGTGAGCGCGATACGTCTTCGTGTGTCCTGAGTCCGTGAGCCCGAGAAAACAAGACAAACACACAACATGTCTGCGTGAAAACCCCAGTTCAGGCGTTGGCGCTGGCCCTGCCATTTTCCCTCTCGCTGCGTCTTCTCGGGGATCTGGGAAAACCGTGGCCCGCCACCAATGCTGGTCCACAGTCCGTGTTGTAAAAAAATGTTCCCGGGACTCAGTCATGCTCTTTGCTTATATGTTGTCTACAGCTGCTTTTTCCACTACAAAGGCAAGGAGGAGCAGTCTCCATGGTGGAGATGGTGGCCCATGAAGTCTAGCTGTAAACCCCATGGCCCACTGCAGTCTGCCAAACCTGGGTCTAGACATTCACACATACACACATATACATACACATATACATATACATATACATATACATATACATATACATATACATGCACATGCACATGCACATGCACATATACATGCACACAAAAACATACAGATACACATGCATATACATAAACATGCAAACATGCACATATATACACATACATACACACATCCACATTGTCGCTACTATATAGCAAACACTAGAGAATCACTTTTTTTTTATATATATATTTTATTGATTTATTACAGTGAGGAAGAGAGAGGGATAGAGAGTTAGAAGCATCGATGAGAAAGAAACATCGACGAGCTGCCTCTTGCACACCCCCCTACTGGGGATGTGCCTGCAA
This sequence comes from Eptesicus fuscus, assembly GCF_027574615.1. Taxonomy (NCBI): domain Eukaryota; kingdom Metazoa; phylum Chordata; class Mammalia; order Chiroptera; family Vespertilionidae; genus Eptesicus; species Eptesicus fuscus. Next base: position 31,728 of record NW_026557633.1, on the reverse strand, counting down.
CCAAGGTACATGCCCTTGACCGGAATCGAACCTGGGACCTTTCAGTCCGAAGGCTGACACTCTATCCACTGAGCCAAACCGGTTTCGGCTAGAGAATCACTTCTAACCATGGATAGGAGACCGGTTAAATTCTTTACGGACTATTGCACAGATAGTAAAAGTGTAGAATATTTTTTAAAATCCCCACCTGAGGATATGTATTGTTTTTAGAGAGAGGGGAAGGAGAGAGAGAAAGAGAAACATCTGATGTGAGAGGGAAACATCCATCTATTGCCTCCTCTTTGACCTCGACCAGGGATTGAACCTGCAACCCAAGATGACATTCCAACCAACTGAGCCACCCATCCAGGGAAAGTGTGGGATAATTGTTATTAAAAAAAACAACACAACAAGATGGTGTCTCTACTACGTACCCGTGTATGCCTACAAGGAATTTAGATACTCCTAGCGGTATTCGGGGTATGGAGTTTATCTGAAGGACCCGACACTGGGAAATTAGGTGTAGTCAATATGATAGAGTACCCTTGACAGATGACTGTGGAACATGTATACAATGGAATATCACTCGGCCATAAAAAAAGAATGAAATCTTATCATTTGCAACAACATGGAGGGGCCTAGGATATTGTGCTGAGTGAAACAAGTCTGTCAGAGAAAGACAAATACCCTGATTTCACTTATATGCGGACTCTAAAAAAATAAACAAATGAACAAGCAAAACAAAAACAAACTCATAGACACAAAGAACAAATGGATGGTTCCAGAGGGGAGGGATGGAAAGATGGGTGAGAAAGCTGAAGCAGAATCTCGTCAACAATAGTGCAGCCCTGGCTGAGTGGCTCAGCTGGCTGAGTGTCGTCCTGTACACCAAAAGGTTGCAGGTTTGATCCCCAGTCGGGGCATGTGTGAGAGGGTAGGAGGCAACTGATTGATGTTTCTCTCTCATATCAATGTTTCTCTCCCCCTTCCCCCCCCCCCCCATTCCTTTCCCTCTAAGATCAATTAAAAAAACAAACATATCCTCGGGTGAGGGTTAAAAAAATAATCTATAATAATAACAGCGTAATATGCGAATTAGAGCAGACATCCTTCTGGACGACCTTCCGGATGAAGCTGGGGCTGCGAGGGAAGCCCGGGTCCCAGGTGCCAGAGGGAAGCCGGTGCCGGCAGCCGGGGGACGGAAGGCCTACTCTTGCACGAATTTTGTGCATGGGGCCTCTAGTAATAAATAATAGTCAATAACTTTGCCTGGTGAAAAGTAGTTACTGTGAGGTGATCCTACTGTAAGGCAGATAAATGCTGAGTCCCTGTAACATACACCTGAAACAACTGTAGTTTTATATGCAACTATTCGGGCACCGCAATAGAAAAGTCAACATACTATCCCAACTGTTATTATAGCAAAATGGCATGCATTCCAACATTTTTGAATGTTCTTCTTTTTTTTTAATTTTAGAGAGACAGAGAGGAAGGGAGAGGGAGGAAGAGATAGAAACATCATCAATGATGAAAGAGCATCATCGATTGGCTGCCTCCTGCACGCCCCACCCTGGGGATCGAGCCTGCAACTGGGGCATGTGCCCTGACTAGGAATCAAACTGTGACCTCCTGGTTCATAGGTTGACGCTCAGCCACTGAGCCACACCAGCCGGGCTGCATTCCAATAGTTAAATGCTCCAATAGGGCTACCGTGAGGGTATAATGAAGCTGCTGAGAAAATTGCATTCTATGTGAACGTGATCTATACACAAATGCCGATGATGATCATGGTGACTCAGAGATCATGATGAGTATTGCTATTGGGGCTATCATGTTGTAAAATGGTCAACTCTTTTTTTTTTTAATATAATCCTTACCCCAGAATATGATGATTGATTTTGAGAGAGGAAGGGGGCACAGAGTTAGAGAGACAAGAGAGGGAGGGAGAGAGAGAGAGAGAGAGAGAGAGAGAGAGAGAGAGAGAGAGAGAGAGAGAGAAACATTGATCTGTTGCCTCCCATACGTGCCCTGACCAGGAATCAAACACACAACCTTTTGGTGTACTGTATGATACTTCAACCAACTGAGCCACTCTTGATAGAACAAAATACAATCTTCCCCTTTAAAAAAATTGGCCCTTAAGGCTATACTGGGTACAGGCCATGGCTCCTCTGACATAAACGTTTGCTTGTTGACGATTAAAATGCATCCACACAGGACAGTGACGTAGAAATCTTACTGAACACTGGCATTCCATGGCTGCTTTGGACAAACACACAATGACACCAAGTTAACCTTAGTTCAGTGCGTGACCCACAACAGATGTTAACTGCGAATTTTGCTGAACCGTCGAGTTCATAGTTGCTGTGATACAACTTCACCTCCGAGTTTCTGGTTTGGATGCAAGGATAAATGATCAGTAACCCAGCCCTGGTTGGTGTGAGCAGTGGTTAGAGTGTCAGCCCACGCACTGAAGGGTCTCGGGTTCAATTCCTGGTCAAGGGCACGTACCTGGGTTCAGGTTCAACCCCCGGCCCTGGTCAGGGTATGTGTGGGAGGCAACGAATTGATGTTTTTCTCTCTCCCCTCCATGCCCCTTCTACTCTCTCTAAAAAGCAATGGAGCCCTAGCCGGTTTGGCTTAATGGATAGAGCATTGGACTGGGCACTGAAGGGTCCCAAGTTCGATTCTAGTCAAGGGCACATGCCCGTGTTACAGGCTCAATCCCCAGTGTGGGTCGTGCAGGAGGCAGCTTCTTTCTCATCATGGGTGCTTCCATCTCTCTCTTCCTTTCTGAAATCAATAATAATAATAATAAATAATGGAAAAAATATCCTCGGGTGGGAATTAAAAATAAATAAATAAAAATAACAAAATTGCCCTAGCTGGTTTGGCTCAATGAATAGAGCATCAGTCTGCGGACTGAAAGGTCCCAGGTTCGATTCCGGCCAATGGCACATGCCTGGGTTTTGGGCTTGATCCCGAGTAGGGGGCACGCAGGAGGCAGCCAATCCATGATTCTCTCTCATCATGGATGTTTCTACCTCTCTCTCCCTCTCCCTTCCTCTGTAAAATCAATAAAATATATTTTTAAAAATCACAAAATTATCGGTAACCCAGATGTGCAATGCAGGTGAAGACATGGCACCCAACCAGAGTAGAACCACTGTCTTCTGTGCACAAGGATGACAGGGCCCCCGAGGACATGCTGAGCCTGCTGTGGAGACCAGTACATGGAGATGATGGATGGAGACCATTTATCACAATGATGACAGGACCCTTGTCCCGAGCCCCATCCCCGGACCCCTCACCTGCACACTCCCTCCTGGCCTTCTGGCAGAGGTCCTCCCGGTTGATCTTCTGGAAGATGGTGAAGGCCACGTCCCAGGCCTGTGCTTCCTTGTAATGCTTGACCAGCAGGGTTGCCAGGACTTCCCGGGTTGCCTTCTTCACATGAGCCCAGGGGATCTGCTGGAGCCCCAGGTGCAGAGTCTCTTGCTTGAGTTTCTCCTTAAAACTGTTGAACTCGTTCCGGCTGAGCTCCTTCAGGTACCACAGAAGGCCAAATTCCGAAAAGAAAGAGGATGCCATCTCCAGCCGGACAGAGATCACGGTCTTCAGAGAGAGAGAGAGAGAGAGAGAGAGAGAGAGAAGAGAGAGAGAGAGAACTGCGGGGAACGAGGACTAAATGAAACCTGTGTGAAATTCAGAGCACTTTCAAGTTATTCCTGGACCTCGTCTCTGTTCTCCTGTTTGTCTCAACAGGTATGAATCTTTTTAAAAAATATATATTTTAATATTTTATTGACTTTTTTACAGAGAGGAAGGAAGAGGGAGAGAGAGCTAGAAACATCGATGAGAGAGAAACATCGATCAGCTGCCTCCTGCACACCCCCTACTGGGGATGTGCCTGCAACCAAGGTACATGCCCTTGACCGGAATCGAACCTAGGGCCATTCAGTCCGCAGGTCGACGCTCTATCCACTGAGCCAAACCGGTCAGGGCAACAGGTATGAATCCAATTAAAAAAGAAAACTCAGCCCTAAGCTCCAAGTTCTCCCATCCTTTTGTGCATGAATGTCTTCCTTTGTATTTGAGACCACCCCCCGCCCCCCCTTCCCGCTGGTTGCAGGCTGAGCTGATAAGGAACGTACAGGCACACACAGTTCATCTGGTCTACCAGTTTAGAGTAGAAAAAAATTTAAAAAGCCAGCTAAGGGGAGTAGGAGGAGCCTGGCTGGGCCAGCGTTGGAGAAATGGTACTTTATTTTATTAATTTATTTTTTTTATCCTCACCCGAGATTTTTAATTTTTAAAAATTTTGTTGATTTCAGAGAGGAAGGGAGAGGGAAGAGAGAGATAGAAACATCGATGATGAGCGAGAATCATGGATCGGCTGCCTCCTGCATGCCCCCTACTTGGGATCAAGCCCAAAACCCTGGCATGTGCCCATGACCACAATTGAACCCAGGACCCTCCAGTCTACAGGCCAACGCTCTATCCACTGAGCCAAACCGGCTAGGGCCTCATCTGAGATTTTTTAGAGAGAGAGAGAAACATCCACCAGTTGTCTCCGGTATGCACTAGACCAGGATGGAACCCGAAATCTAGGTATGTGCCCTGACTGGGAATCAAACCTATCACCTTTTGGTATATGGAACAGTGTTCCAACAAACTGAGCCCTCTGCCCAGGGCTACTTACATTTTTTTAAAACTGATTTTAGAAAGAGAGAGGGGAGGGAGGGAAGGAGAGAGAGAGAGACAGAGAGAGACAGAGAGAGAGACAGAGAGCTCAGTTTGTTGTTCCACTTGTCTATGCATTCACTGGTTGGTTGTTGTGTGTGCCTGCCTGGAGATAGAACCGGCAACCTTGGGGGACTGGGACGATGCTCTAACCAGCTGAGCTACTAGGCCAGGGCCGAGCTATGATACTTGAGTAGAGCGTCCCAATAGAGCATGAACACCATCATGGCAGGTGTCTTTGAACCCAAATTTGTCACGTGTTAGAGTCAAAATCCAGGGCCCCGGTGAAGGTCACAAGGACCGCCATCTGGGTGGTCAAGAAAGGAGGCAGCACAAAGGGGAAGAAGGCAAAGACTTAAAGTGACAAAGCAGATAAAAGAGAGATTGGGGGCAAGATCTGCTGACTCACCGCTCCAGGTCTTCCTGGCGGGTCCTTAATGAGTGGCGGCTGGGACTGGGAAGAAATAGGCGACGGAGCCATATGATTGGCCAATGAATTGCTCTCCTTCCATTGGCTCAAGGGGGCTTGTAATGACCAGGCCTAAGAATAGGTGAAACAAATTCCTCTTTTTTGTTTCCATGTCCCCACCTTGGGTGGGGCCTAGCTCTTGGTTCCTGATTTCCTATCAGGGTAGATATTTCAGACCAAGATTCCGATTGTGGAATCCCAGAGCTTCTGGTTGTGAGGAAGTTCCTTCCGGTCTCTCCAAACCGGCTCATTTAGGCCACACGGTGACTCTCTTCTTAATCTAAACGATTATGAGATTCGTCTAATCGGCTCCTTCCCGCCTCTGAAGCTCCATGAGGAATGTTACTGTGCCAGGACCATTCTTCTGTCTCACAGGAGAGGCACAAAGTGATTCTGAGTTTGTACAGCGGGACTCACCTCATGTGTTTCACACGCTTCAGGTGTGGTTTTCTATCTTTAAATTTTTATTTATTTATCGTTGTTATTGAGAGAGAGAGAGAGAGAGAGAGAGAGAGAGAGAGAGAGAGAGAGAGAGTTGGTTGTTTCACTTATTGATGCATTCGCACTCATTAGTTGATTCTTGTATCTGTCCTGACCGGGGACCGAACCCACAACCTTGGTGTATCTGGATGGCTTCCTAACCAACTGAGCTACCCCGCCAGGGCCTTCAGGTGTGGTTTTCACCCTGCCCTGGCCTTCCCTGTGCTCACCGCAGGCACCGCTGGCGTGCTCTGAGAACTTCAATGTGCTGCGAACTAGCCTCGTCTCATTATAATTTTGCTCCTTCTTTACAAGGATCCTGTGAGCTGAGGCCCGTTAGTCAGGGGGTGGGGGATGGTGTGAAACATGTCATACACAGAAATGCAGACAACGTAGTGGAAAACTTAGGGAATGGCCACAGTCAGAACAGCAAGATCTCTGGTCCAGAACCTGGTTAAGAAATAGGCAATGCAGCCCTGACCGGTGTGGCTCAGTGGGTAGAGCGTCGGCCTGCGGACTGAAGGGTCCCAGGTTCAATTCTGGTCAAGGGCATGTACCTTGGTTTTGGGCACATCCCCAGTAGGGGGTGTGCAGGAGGCAACTGATCGATGTTTCTCTCTCATAGCTCTCTCTATCCCTCTCCCTTCCTCTCTGTAAAAAATAAATAAATAAAAAATCAATAAAATATATTTAAAAAGAATAAATAGGCATTGTAGGGCGCATGTTAATTGTATGGTGATGGAAGGAGACTAGACATGGGATGTGAGCGCAAAATGCAGACGATGTGTTACAGACTGTACTCCTGAAACCTATATAGTCGCATTAACCAACATCACCCCAAAACGTTTAATTTTAAGAAGAAATAGACATTATTAGGTCCTTTGCAGGCTCTGCCTACCCGGCCCTCTCCACACTCCATATTTGCCAAATGAAGTGAATTTTATGTTATTATTCCTACCCGCCCCCCGACTTTATATTTTCCCCACTGATAAATGTTCCCCTAAGACAGTGGTCAGCAAACTCATTAGTCAACAGAGCCAGATATCAACAGGACAACGATTGAAATTTCTTTGGAGAGCCAAATTTTTTAAACTTAAACTTCTTCTAACACCACTTCTTCAAAATAGACTCGCCCAGGCCGTGGTATTTTGTGGAAGAGCCACACTCAAGGGGCCACAGAGCCGCATGTGGCTCGAGAGCCGCAGTTTGCCAACCACTTCCCTAAGATATGTATTTATTTTCCCTGGTTTGAATTTTATAATGAAAAGATCCTTCTAAGACTTTTTTTTTTTTTTGCTTACTGTTATGTTCTTGAGATGTAGTAGAGTTAAAGTTGTGTGTGCAACCACTTACTATTTCTCCTGCCTTACAGGATCTGAATGTATGAATATGTCTCAGTTTATCCACTCAGCTTCTTTCTTTCAGACCCATCGTCTCGTCCCTGAACTGGCTATACTTTGAGGATTGCTTTGAAGTAGGATTGGTAACAGGGGGCATGACTGCCTTGTATCTTATCTTAAAGGGTATTCTTTCAGCATTTAAAAAAATATGTTTTTTTTTTCATTGATTTCAGAGAGGAAGGGAGAGGGAGAGAGAGAGAGAAATATCAATGATGAGAGAGAATCATCGATTGGCTGCCTCCTGCATGCCCCATGTTGGGGATCGAGCCCACAACCTAGGCATGTGCCCTAACCAGGAATCGAACCATGACCTCCTGGTTCATGGATTGATCTTCAACCAGTTAGCCACACCTTTCCTAATTTTTCATTAATTATGAGGTTTTATGGTTTTTTTTCCCTTATTTTTTTAAATGCTCACCCAAGGATGTTTTATTGATTTTTTTTTTTTGAGGGAGAGAGAGCTGAAGAGAGAGAGACAGAAACATCAACTTGCTACTCCACTCGATGCGTTCATTGGTTGATTCTTGTATGTGCCCTGACCAGGGATGGAACCCACAACCTTGGCGAATAGGGAAGATGCTCCGACCAACTGAGCTACCCCACCGGGCAGGCCAGCCATCTTTCAAGGTCCCAGGTGAGTGGGTTTGGGGCTGAGGAGTGCCTCCATGATACCTATCACCTGTGTGAGGCCTGTACCTTCTGATCACATTCATCCCAATCCTACCTCAGCCCCCGTTAAACAGGCTCCTCGTCAGATCCCGACGGGGCCCGACCAGGGCTTTCCTCTCACGTGGTGGGTGGTGTGGATGGTGACCTGAAGGTCTTTTCCTCTGGCACAGCCCAAACCAGTGGTTGGAGGGTTCTCAGCCGGGTGTCCGAAGAGCTCTGACATCACCACTTGGGTGTGGACACCGAGGAGTCAGCGGAGCCCGAGGAGGAAGGAGAAGGAAGAAGAAGAAGAAGGAGAGGAAGGAGAGGAGAGAGAAGGAAGGAGAAGCTGGAGAAAGACAGGTGAGCCCGAAGCCCAGGTGAAGCAATGGTTCCCTTCCCCGGTGAACCTGGTCATCGAGAACCCTCCTCAGCCAATAAAAAAGGAAAAGGAAGCGTGGAGCGTGCGCAGCTTTTCGCTCTCCCTCCCGGCTTGCGTGGCTGAGGAACTGGCCGCCAAGACCAGACATGGTGTCAGGGCTGGTGAGTTCCCTTTCTTGCCAACTGGCTTCTTTTGATTTTACAAGCCCTTTCCTTAACATTGTTGAAGTTCTCCACTTTTCTTCCTTCCTCTCTCTCTCTCTCTCTCTCTCTCTCTCTCTCTCTCTCTCTTTCTCTCTCTCCCTCTCTTTCCCTCTCTCCTTCTCTCCCTCTCTTTCTCCCCCTCCCTTTCTCCCCCTCCCTTTCTCTCCCTCTCCCTCCCTCTTTTCTTTCTTCTTTCGTTCCTTCCTTCCTTTCTTTGTGTCTGTGTGTGTGTGTTGTGTATGTGTGTGTGTGTGTGTGTGTGTGTGTGTGTGTGTCTGTGCTGTTTCTCTTGACCAGAAGCTCATCTTTGTGGCCTTAGCTGGCCGCCACCTCCTCTTGGTGAGGGACAGTTCCAGAGAGATGGAATGTTCTCGGTGGTCAGGTGCGGCTCCCACATCTCCAGGGATGCTCCCTCGGGCTCAGAGGCACTGGCCTTGAGGTTGGCTGCTCCTGGGTGTTTTCTGGGGGAATTCTAACAAAACAGACTCAGACACAGAGGACGGACTGGCGGTCACCAGAGGGGAGGGTCCGGGGAGCTGGGCAAAAAGGTAAAGGGATTAAGAAGCACAAACCGGTGGTTACAAAATAGTCACGGGCCCTCACCGGTGTGGCTCAGTGGGTGGAGCATTGGCCTGCGGACTGAGGGGTCTCGGGTTCGATTCCAGTCAAGGGCACATGCCTGGGTTTCGGGCTCGATCCCCGGTGGGGGGGGGTGCAGGAGGCAGCCGATCAGTGATTCTCTCTCATCATTGATGTTTCTGTCTCTCTCTCCTCTCCCTTCCTCTCTGAAATCAGTAAAAAATATTTTAAAAAAATAGTCACAGGCTGTGAAGTCCAGCACAGGGAATATAGTCAATGATATTGCAACAACTATGGCGGTGGGGACTAGACCTACTCAGGGAGACTGTGTGAATTACATAAATGTCTACTCGCCATGCTTCACACCTGAGACTAATATAATATTGGATGTCAATTGTAATAAAAACACACACAAACCCCCCCCCCCCACAGTGTTGTCTGAGTCCAACTTCTAAAGTTTCTGGCTTAACAGGCCTGGTATCTCTGGCCATTGGGCCTCTCAAAAAAAATAAAATAAAAAATCCCCAAACAGCCCAATTGAGACCACCAGGTTAGTAAGAGCGTTCAGTCCTTCAGCCCGTGTTTATGGGGCCCAGGGAGCATTTCACAGGCGGAGTTTTCCAATCCAACCCCGAGGCGAGGCTTGGAGCACAGACGTCCCGGGGGCTCAGGCAGTGAGAACCAGGAAACTGTTCACCCGTCACAATCCGTGACTTTGGCAGCGGGGTTTCCGGGGAGCAGGGCCGTGGCGGGAGGCGGTGACCTCCTGCCATTCTCAGGAAGGCGCTGGAGGCTCCGCTCGTGGTGACCGGAGGCCTTTGCGGACACAGCTCGGGCTCCTGTCCTGAAACCAGCCAGCTTTGCTCTTGCTGATGTGGCTTGAATGACTCCATCTGCTCCGAATTCTCCAGGCTGGTCTCCAGTTGGCATTCCTTTTGTTTGTCTTTTCTTTTTTTATGAGTTAATGGGGTGACATTGGTTAATAAGATCGTGCAGGTTTCAGGGTACAGTTCTACAGCGCATCATCCGTAGAGGGTACTGTGTGCTCACCACCCCAAGTCAAGCCTCCTTCCATCGCCATTTATCCCCCGCCTTCCTCTTCCCTCTGGCAATCCCACACTGCTGTCTGTGCCCATGAGTGTTTCTTTCCTTTTTTCAAACATATATTTTTATTGATTTCAGGGAGGAAGGGAGGGAGGGAGAGAGGGAGAGAGAGAGAGAGAAAAGAGTCAGTGTCAAGCCTGGGACCCTCCAGGCCACAGGCCGACGCTCTATCCACTGAGCCAAACCAGCTAGGGCCATTTATTAGAAGTTTGAACACTATTTAGAGTCCCAAAGGGAGGTCACTATTCTACACCACCGTTCTTTTTTTTTTTATTTTGGAGAGCGAGTGAGCCAGAGATAGAGAGAGAGGGGGAGAGAGATTTGGAGGGAGAGAGATAGGGAGGGAGGGGGAGAAGAAAGGGGTGAGAAGGAGGGTCAGCTGGGGGGTCATCAGCCACATCCCTCATTGAGTTGGGACCCTCCCAAGAGGGAGAGGGACGGAGGGGGAGGGGGAGGGAGGGAAATATCAATGTAAGAGTGCAACAGCCCCTCCCGGGAACTGAGCCTGAAACCTGGAGCATGTGCACCAACTGGAATCCCACCAGCCACCTACGTCACCATTCTGCACCCATCTGGCCACACTGCAATGCCTTTCTTGTTATTGTTGATTCTCACCTGAGGATGTTTTTCCATTGAGTTTTAGAAAGAGTGGAAGGGAGGTAGGAGGGAGGGAGAGTGAAAGAGAGAGACATTGACTCATTGCCTCCCATATGCACCCTGACTGGGGCCCAGGGATCAAACCTGCAGCCCAGGTAGGTGCCCTTGACCAGGAATCAAACCCACCACCTTTTGGTGCACAGGATGGTGCTCCAGCCACTGAGCCACCCAGCCGAGGCTATGAGAATGTTGCCTTTTAACATAACTGATATCCCACTTTTATCTTTTTAATGTTTCTTTATTGATTTCAGAGGGGGGAGAGGGAGAGAGAGAGAGAGAGAGAGAGAGAGAGAGACATCAATGATGAAAAAGAATCATGGATCGGCTGCCTCCCACAAGTCCCTTACTAGGGATCAAGCCCACAACCTGGGCATGTGCCCTTGACTGGAATCGAACCTGGGACCCTTCAGTTCATAGGCTGATGTTCTATCCACTGAGCCACACCGGCCAGGGCAAGAGCTCTTTGTTAATAGACTATCAAAAAGCACCTCATATTGGGCCACAAGTGCTTTTTGTTTTGTCTTTTTTTTTTTTTTTTTTTTTTTTACTGAGTCCACTTCGAAAGAACGGGTGCCCTGTGGAATGATTCTCTGGTTCCCTCTTGGTTTTCTAGATCCTATAATATTCTTTGGTTCTCAAGATTCTTGCTAGAGACACAAGATGGCAGAATCCGATTCTTCTGACTCTGACCTGCTGTGGTATTTAGAGAAGCTCAGCAGAAAGGAATGCCACAGTCTGAGGAACCTCCTGGGACAAGAATGCATGGAGATTGGACTCCCGCCCATCCCCAGGCTCGAGCTAAGCGAAGAAAAGCCAGACCTGGCCCACCAGTTGACAACATCTTACGAGGCCCAGCACCTCTGGAACTTGATGTACAACATCTTCCACAAGATCCCGCGGAAAGACCTCTGCGAGACCATCAACGCGAGGCGGAACCGTGAGTAGTGGGTTGGGGAAGGACGGGGCAGTGCTTAGGAAGACGGGTCGTTTTGATCAAGTGACGTCTCCATCCCCCCCAAAGGGCCGGTCTTCAGACCTGGACGCCATTAGAGGACCAGTGGTGGCTTGGGTGTGGGTTTTGTCCCATCTCATGACTTTCTGATTCTGCCCATATTTTCTTCCCTCACGCTGACTGACTGAATGAAAGGAGCTGGCTGAAGGGTTAGACCTGCCCAAAGAAGGTACTGTCTGTGGCCCGGCTGGTGTGGATCAGTGGTTGAGCGTCAACCCATGCACCAAGAGGTCGATGGTTCAATTCCTGGTCATGGTACATACCCCTGTTTTGGGCTTGATCCCCAGCAGGGGTCATACAGGAAACAGCCAATTGATGTTGATGATGCTTCTCTCTCCTTGATGTTTCTATCTCTCTCCCTCTCCCTTCCTTTCTCTCTCTAAAGTAAAAAAAAACAACCAACACACAACTTTTTTTTTTTTTTAAGCCTACAGCACCCGGTATTCCCAGGCGGTCTCCCATCCAAGTACTAACCAGGCCCGACCCTGCTTAGCTTCTGAGATCAGAGGAGATCGGGTGCATTCAGGGTAGTATGGCGGTAGACCACACAACTTTTATCCCCCCGCCTTTTACAGTGCTGGCTGTACTTAGAAGAGATTGCAAGCATGATATTTTGGGATAGAACTGTAAGATTTGGCCAAAGAAATCGGTGGGGATGTGTGCAAAGATTATGGAGAATTAACATAGGAGGTACTCTGCTAAGCATATCATGTTCCTGGGCTGCCTCAGTCATTACCAAACTTCTCTCAAGTGGATGTAGTTGTTTATCCCAGTGGGAAGAAAGAGTATATGAGAGGCTAAGAGAAATCACCAAGGTCATGGATCTAGTTCAACGTGCCCCCGAGCTGAGGCTCTAAGCCAAACATAGCTGACTCCAAATGCCAGGGTCTTTTCTCATATCTTTTTTCATCCCTTATATGTTCTCCACCCATCTGGAAAGACTCAAATATTCAGAGGGACCATTGGGTGATTTCATAGCTGCAAAGGAGTCACCAGGTGATTTCACAGCTGCAAAGGAGTCACCAGGTCTAGACAACCATGTCTTCGGGTTGACTGCCATCCCTTGAACCCCTCCAGACAGTTACAACTCATCTTATGGAAGAAATATTTCAGATCCTCTCTGGTCTTCGCCCCAAATAAGTTATCGGGCATCCACTACTGAATTTGTTGCTGATTTTTTAAAATCATGATAATGTGGTCCCCGTGTTTACCACATCTTCTGATGTGAGACGTGAAATCGGAGATCGGTAACGTTTGGTGCATCTTTCCACACTTATTGTTGACAAAATCTCTCAAATGAAAAAGTGGATTGTAATTCGCCAAGATCGTTTTATGGGCAGGGTTCGGGTTTAGCACTGCTGACATACGATCCACCCCTATGTCCATTGCAGTGTTTCCAATTAGTGTTTTGGATTTCTTTAGACTAAGGGCCAGAGGTGAGATGACTGGGTCAGATGGTGGTTCTATTATTCATTTGTTTAGAGAACACTCCACACTATGATTTGCATAGTAGCTGCACTAATTAGCAATCCCACCCACAGTGCTTGAGGGTTCCAATTTCTCCACATCCTCGCCAACATGTGTTTGTGGATTTATTGATGATGGCCATCCTGACAGGTATGAGGTGATATGTTCCTGTGGTTTGGATGTGCATTTCTCAGATGACATTGGACATCTTTCCATGTGTCTGTTGGACATCTCTATGGACACACTGCTCTTCGGTCACTCCTTATAGTGTTCTAGAAATTGCTTCTCTATCTTCTGGCATGGATGTTTCTGGAGAAAGCGTAGGAAAACCTGTTTTGGGTTGTTTTCCTTGTTCATCCATTTCCTTCCTCGAGGAATCTGATTCTGAATCTTCACATTTCTTCTTCTTCTTTTTTATTTCAGTTAATCCTCACCTGAGGATATTTTTTCTATGAATTTCTAGAGAGTGGAAGGGAGGAGGAGAGACACACAGAAACATCTATGTGAGAGAGACGCATTGATTGGTTGGTGGCCAGGGATTGAGCCTGCAACTGAGGCACATGCCCTTGACCAGAATTGAACCTGGGACCCTTCAGTCTGTGGGCCGATGCTTTATCCACTGAGCCACACCGGCTAGGGCTGTCCCACTTTTTCTTTATTCGTTCCCGGTAGCGAATCTCTTGTAACTGTGTCTTTATGATGAATGCTAGGAAGTAGAGATCCTGGGGGAAACTGGTGTTTTGTGTGGTCTGTGTGTGTGTGTGTGTGTGTGTGTGTGTGTGTGTGTGTATCTTGAACTTTCATCTCTGTTCCGCATTTTTCTCTGCCCGGTTCTCACTGACTTAGGGAACAAAGAGGCACACAAGATCCTCATAAAGAAGAAACTCCAGGGGGAAAGGTGCCTTCGCAACCGCATCCATGACACATTCTGTCAGGACATGATCCTAGAGCTCGTCGGCAAATTCGACTTCGTCTTTCGCCACGTGAGTCTGGAGGCATCCAAGGCCCTGAACGTGTTTCTGATAGGGCAGCAAGCCTCTGGGAAGACGATGGTCCTGAGAGGGGCGCTGTACGAGTGGGTCAATGGCAACATCTGGGCGGACGTGTTCTCCTACGTGATTCACCTCCCTTCTCACGACCTCAACCAGATGACCTCCGGCAGCTTGGTGGAGCTGATCTCCAAGGACTGGCCCGAGGGCCAGGCTCCCGTGGCCGACATCCTCTCCGAGCCGCAGAAGATCCTGTTTGTCCTCGAGGACTTGGACGACGTGGACCTCACCTTCCGCATCAGCCGGCAGGCTCTGTGCACCGACAGCAGGCAGCAGCTGTCGACGCCCGTGCTGGTGGCCAGTTTGCTGACGAGGAAGCTGGCCCCAGGCTGCCGCTTCCTCATCACGTCGAGGCCCCAAGGCCAGGCCGTCACCTGGGATCTCATGAAGAAGACGGACACGCTCATGACCCTGTCGTTCTCCCGTGAAAAGAGGCAGAAGTATTTCACCTTGTTCTTCAGGGACGGCCAGCGGGCCGAGGCGGCCTTCCAGCTCGTGCAGAAGAACGAGCTCTTCTTGCACCTGTGCCAAGCCCCCATCCTCTGCTGGGTCACCTGCGTCGCCCTGAGGCGGCAGATGGACCAGGGGGCGGACCTGAAACGCTCGTGCCAAACGCTCACCGACATCTACACTCATTTCCTGGCTGACACGCTGACCTCCCAGGCTGCTGAGGGGCGCCCCCGGGTCCCCCTGCAAAGCCTCTGCTCATTGGCCCTGGAAGGATTGCTCCACAACACGCTGCACTTCACCGAGGAGGACCTCAGGAGCGTGGGGTTCAGCCAGGCCGACATCTCCACGTTGCAGACCCTGGAGATTCTGTGGCCCAGCAGCCACCTGAAAGGCCATTACAGGTTCATCCACACGAAAATCCAGGAGTTCTGTGCGGCCGTAGGGTTCATGCTGCCGCTGGCCGAGCGCGGGATCCCCTCGGCCTGGGGCCGGTGGAAAGGGAAACGGGAGCTGTCCGATGACCTCAGTGCGGTCATTGCCTCCATGTTGGGGCTCCTGAACAAGAAGAGGAGGCACACTTTCGAGACGGCCCTCGGCTGCCGCCTCCGGACAGACTCCGTCAGCCAGTACCTGCTCACGGAGATGAGGAGTTTCGGTGATAACGTGAAAGCCATTGGGCACCACACACCTCTGTTTCACGGTCTCTTTGAGAACCAGGAGGAGGAATACGTGAAACGGATCCTGGACTCCTTTCTAGAAGCGGCTGTTTATGTGAGAGACCACCGAGACCTGATGGTGTCGTCCTACTGCCTGGGGCGCTGTCGTCGTCTACAGAAGCTGAAGCTGACGGTTCAAAACATCTTTGAGAACAAGTCTAATGAGCAACCAACTCCTAGGTGAGTCTTCAAATTTGTTCCTTTTATTGTTGTTGTTGATACGATTCCAGAGGTCCCCGTTTCCTCCCTGTGCCCCCCTACCCAACCTTGGACCCCCTCTTCCCTCTGGCCATCACCACACTGTTGCCTGTGTCTATGGGTGATGCCTATAGGGTCTTTGGCTGAGCCCTTCACCGTCTTTCATTTTGTTGTTTCCTGTATTTCTGAGACCTGCCCATCATTCTAGTGCTGTTGACCATCCTGAGGCTGAAACTAAAGGTGATGCGGGCATCTCTAGTGACTGGCGATTTTTACAGTCTCTCGGCTGCAGTTTAAGTGAGGGCTTCTGGGTTGAACATCAGCCTCATTGACATCTGGGGCCATACACTTCTTTTCTGTCCTGTGCATTGTAAGCAGTTTCCTAGTAGCTCTGACCTCTACCCACGAGACACCAGTAGAAATGGCTCCGCTAGTTGTGACCATTAAAAAAAAACAAAAAAAAAAGGCATCAGACATTAACAAATATCCCAAATCACCCCTCGTTGATAACCACTGGCTTAACCTCACTCAGTTCTTCAGACCTACTGTGTGGATTAACTGAAATAATCTTTATAAATTGCTTCGGGATGTTCCTGATGGCATAGACTGTGCAACATGTACCATCAATACTGGTGTTATCATCGATATAGGTTCCAGGGATGAGGACGTGGACCTTTGGGGTGGGGCATTACTCTAATTACTATAGATAATTAGGGGGAAGTAACACTTGGCCAAAAACCTGAACTAAGTCAGGGAGGTGGCGAAAAGTGTAGATAGAGGAAATAGAAGTACAAAGGCCCTGATGTGGGAGTGTGCCTCAGGTGTTCAAAACACAGTAAGGAGGCTGGTGTGAAATGAAGTGAGTGTGTGTGTGTGTGTGTGTGTGTGGTGGTGGTAGTGGTGTGGGAGGAGAATAGTAGGAAATGAGGTTAGAGAGATAATGGGGGCTGATATTACAGGGCCTTGTAGGTCACTGTAATAACTGGTTTTAGCCAGAAAAGGTGGAAAACAAATAGAAGGAGACTGTTGCTGTGGTGAGAATAGACTTAGGGGTCAGGGCAAGGGCGGGAGCCAGGAGGCCCGGTAGAGGGCTACGGCACTAATTCAGGTGAGGGTTGGTGGTGGCTTAGATATAAAGGAGGGTGGGTGCCCGGCCAGGGTTGAGCATTGATCTATGAACCAGAAGGTGACAGTTCGATTCCCGGTCAGGGCACATGCCTGGGTTGCAGGCTTGATCCTCCATGTGGGGCGTGCAGGAGGCAGCTGATCAGTGATTCTCTCTCATCCTTGATGTTTCTCTCTCTCTCCCCTTCTCCCTTCCTCTCTGAAATCAATAAAAATATGTTTCAAAAAAATACTGGGCCCTGGCCAGTGTGGCTCAGTTGGTTGGAGTAGGGCCCCATACATGGAGAGGTGGCTGTTTGATTCCTAGTCAGGGCACATGCCTGGGATGTGGCCTCAGTCTCCAGTAGGGGGCATGGAGGTGGCAGCCAATTGATGTTTTTCTCTCTCTCTCTCTCTCTCTCTCTCTCTCAAAACAATAAAAACACATTAAACAATTACTGGTGTTTCTTAATCATGAACATCATCACACCCAAGAACACTGCACTCAGAACATTGTCCCTTGACTGTCTACAGACTCATCCATTCCTTTTGTGGGTCTGGATGTGTGGGGCGCGGCTACAGTGTTTGGACAAGTTCAAGCCTCGGGCTAATGAGAGGGCACAGTCCTCTCATGACCACGTGCAAGTCCCAGCTTGGAGGGCAGAGCCCTCCCAACACAATTAGAGCCAACAGCTGTAGTTGTAAGCTTGAACCTATGGTCCGAACACGTGGCCTGAGTGATGTGGGCTTGATAGAGTTCAGGTGCATGTAATTGAGTAGGATTGAAACCCAGAGAATGCTGTGAACATCTTGACCACGCCCTTACTTTGCCTCGTGGAATCTGGCTGTAAAATAAAGACACGGCTTGTAGTCCGTGGCGCTGTTGCTAGCTCTCCATCAGAGGGGAGGGTGTCCCACCCAGACCCAGCTTTCTTCTCTTGTCTGTCTGTTCTCCATCCTTCACCGCCCCCTCTCAGGGTCACCGAACCTGGCTGAGCTGGTGCGGCACGTAAGGGGCCCAACGTGGGCCTGAGTGTGCCATGGCCGCGCCGGCTCGCCACATGGATGTTGTTGTTGTGCGTGTGGCCGTCCTTTATTTCCTCCTGCCTGGCTCTAAGTCTGGGCTGGTTAACAGATGTTTTAGTGAATGCCTCGTCTTCTAAATTCCTGGAGAATTGCATTCTTCCTCCACGTAGAACAATCAAGAGCCTCGTCCACTGGAGGGATGTCTGCACTTTACTCCACACCAGGGGGACCCTCCGGGAACTGGAACTCTGTAACACTGACCTTGACGATACCTCCGACAGGGTTCTGTGTAAAGCCCTGAGCCATCCCGACTGTCAACTTCGGACACTCAAGTAGGTGTTATCTCAATCCTTTGGGGAACAGGAATAACTGGTGTGGATTTTTAAAATTCCTTTAAGAAAATCTTTATTGTTGAAAGTATTATATATGTCCCTTTTCCCCTCCACTGACCCCTTCTAGCCCGCCCCCACCCTCTGCTCCAGGCCTTCACCACCCTATTGTCTGTGTCCATGGGATATCTATAATAATAAAAGTGTAATATGCTAATCAGACTGGACAGCTGGACAGTCGGACAACCTTCTGGACGACCTTCAGGATGAAGCCAGGGCTGCGAGGGCTGAGCCCCTTGCACAAATTTCGTGCATCAGGCCTCTAGTATCTTATATAATAAAAGCCTAATATGCTAAGTGTCCGGTTGTCCAGTTGTCTGTTCAAACAATCGAAGTGCAATATGCTAATGATATGCTAAGGCCACTGAACTGCTCACTATGATGTGCACTGACAACCAGGAGGTAGACAGTCGATCGGTTGACCAGTTGCTATGATGTGCATTGACCACAAGGTGGCAGACGCTCCAACCGGTAAATTAGCTTTGAGCTCAGGTCCGACCAATCAGGACTGAGGGAGATGGACCCAACATGCCCTGGAGCCCTCCCGTGGTCCCTTCCTGGCTGGCCAACCTCCCAAGTCCCTCCCCGGCCCCAGTCATGCACTGGTGGAGTCCCTCAGCATGGCCTGCGCCCTCTCGCAATCTGGGACCCCTCGGGGGATGTTGGAGAGCAGGTTTTGGCCTGATCCCACAGGCCAGGCCGAGGGACCCCACTGCTGCATGAATTCGTGCACTGGGCCTCTAGTATATATATATATATTCTTTGGTTGATCACTTCCCACCCACCAACCCTCCCCCACAAAAATTCTTGCTCTCAGAAATTGCATTCTAACTACACAATAAAAATACAATGTGTTAGGCCCTAGCTGGTTTGGCTCAGTGGATAGAGCATTGGCCTGTGGACTGAAAGGTCCCAGGTTTGATTCTGGTCGAGGGCTCATGCCTAGGTGTGGACTTGATCCCCAGTAGGGGCATGCAGGAGGCAGCCGATGAATGATTCTCTCTCATCATTGATGTTTCTATTTCTCTCTCTCTCTCCCTTCCTCTCTGAAATCAAGAAAAATATATTTTTAAAAATGCAATGTGCTAGAAAAAAATAGTACAAGAGTCTAGATGCAATCTTTGGGGGGTCTGGGGGAAAACTGAGTTGATGCTTGATTAGGTACCAGAAAGAAGTAGAGAAATTGGCTACGTGTGTGGTAAGAAAGCACTCCTGGCGGAGAAGGTGGACCGGCAGATGCACTGTGGTGTGCAAGGAGAGTAGGAGGAAGTGAGGTCAGAGCCCTATTGGGGCCGAATCATGAAGAGCTGGGTTGTCCACTTAAGGGCTGGATTTTTATTTATTTTTTCTTTCTGGGCCAACAGTTCTTTTGAGTCCCGATTTCTATGTCCAACAGTTGTTTATGTGTACATCACAGCAATGATATTTCAGAGGGTTCTTTCCAAGTCAACAGTCTGATTGGGGGATTAGCAGAGGTCGTTGGACTTGCCAGGGAATCGAAGATGCTGAAAGGTCTGTGGAGAAATGGTCCACACTCAGAAATGTTCTAGAATGAAGTAGGGTGGCAGGGAAACCCGCAGAGAAGATGTGCTCGTCGGTCGAGGACCTTGACTGGAACTCTCCTGCTGTTTCCTCTTCGGCAGGTTGACCTATTTCTCGGTCGACACCAGGTTCGAAGACCTGTTCAAGGCAATAGTTCACAACCGGAACCTGACGTGCCTTTGCCTGAGTTGCATGCCCATCTCTTTGAAGGTGTTCTCGCTTCTGCACCAGGTCTTCACCAATCCGACGTGCAGCATCCAGCACCTGAGGTGGGTTGCCACCCAACTGAATGTGCATTGTGTGTGTGTGGGGGGGGGAGGGAGTTGCGGGGGGAAGAGCTGGGTGTTCTGGGGGCTCTTTGGATAATACCTCCTGCTACTTCTCCTTGAGGCCACGTTCCTAGAAGGTTTTTGGCTCGGGGTTTATTTCTCTCCCACGAACATCAGAGTGCAGAGAGGGAAGACGGCATCGTGTGGGCAATGAGTAGAACGTTAGACAAAGTCAGAAAGTTAGTCAAGAGCCAATTATGCAACACAACACAGGTTATTCCGGGGTGGGCGGGGGGGGAATCAGAGGTCACCGTAAATGTGATGGAACGCTGAGTGTCTTGATACCCGAGTTAGAATTCTGAAACACAGGGATGATGCATATGGATGGGGGTGGGGGTGGGGGTGGGGGTGGGGGGAAGAACTGCCTACTCCATCTCCAAACTTGCCTGAATTTGAACTTGGAGAACTGCTGTGGGGCAAGATCGAGAAGCGGAAGAAGGATGTTTGTTGCTCATATTTAGTAGGTGTCCTCTCCCTCGATGGGAGCTGGTTCCTCTCGAAAGAGAGATGGCTTGGAAACCTGGACAGCCTCACCCCATCCGTGTGTATTTCCTCCTACAGCTTAATGAAGTGTGATTTGGAAGCCAGTGCCTACAAACAGCTCGCCTCTCTGCTCATCAGCAGCAAGAACCTGAAGAAACTGACCTTGTCCAAAAATGCGCTGAGCAGGGACGGGATGAAAATCTTCTGTGACGCTTTGTTCCATCCAAACTGTGTTCTTGAGTCGCTGGTGTAAGTCGGCTTATTTAATCCCACCACGTACGCATTTGGACCGGAGCATGAATGTCTGAGCATGTGGTCAAAACACCATTGTGGGTGTGGCAGAGGCCACCGGGTAGCTCTGTTGGGTAAAGGATCATCCTCATAGGTCAAGGTTGCTGTTCAGATTCCAAGTTAGGGCACATGCCCAAGTAGTGGGCTTGATCCCCAGTAGGGGGCGTGCAGGAGGCAATTGATCAATGTTGCACTTTCACATTAATGTTTCTCTCTCTCTCCCTCTCCCTTCCTCTCCTCTCTCTCTAAAAAGTCATTTTTTAAACAAACAAAAAAAGGAAATCTGAGGCTGAGTCCCAGTTTTAAAAAGACAACCAATCCTATATGATAAAGATGTAATATGCAATGGTTGTTACGCTGTGAAGCATAATGACCGACCGCATAACGACCAGATCACGGATCAGCAGGAGGTTGGGGCAGTGAGCTATGAGAGGTGGAGAGCTATTGGTGAGCTATTGGTGCACGGATTCGTGCGCAGGGCTACTAGTGGAAGTATAAGTGAAACAAATTGATGTTTTTCTCTCTTCTCTTTCTCTCTCTCTCTCTCTCTCTCTCTCTCTCTCTCTCTCTCTCTCTCTCTCTCTCTCTCCTCTCTCCTCTCTCTCTCCCTTTCTCTCCCTCTCTTTCTCTCTCTCTCTGTCTCCTTCTCTCTCTCTCTCTCTCTCCCTTTCTCTCTTTCTCTCTTTCCTTCTCCTCTCTCTCTTCCTTTCTCTCTCCCCTTCCTTTCTCTCACTCTCCCTTCCTCTCTTTCTACAAACTGATTAAGCCCAGGATGGTGTGCCTCAGTGGTTAGAGTGTTGGCCCTGATACCAAAGGGTCTCAGGTTCTATTCCCTGTCAAGGGCACCTACCTGGGTTGCAGGTAGGAGAGGCGACCAATCCATTCCTCTCTTACACTGATGCTCCTCTCTTCCCCTACCCCCTCCTTTCATTCCCTCCCTCCCACTTCTAAAAATCAATGAAAAAACATCTTCAGGTGAGGATTAGCAATAAATCAATGGAAAAAAAACACACACAACACTACACACAATGAGGGGGAAGTATAACAACGGTGAAAGCATGGTGTTGGGGGTCAGGCAGACCTGAATTGTTGTTCCCAATGGGCTATCTACGTAGCTTTCCTCAATTTGCCTTTTTCATGTCAGGAGAAGGGAGTCATCACACTCCCAATCCTATGGCTTTGGAGGGAGAGTTAAATATGGGGTTGTGCAGGCTCAGTACACATCTGGGCCATGGCAACTGACTTGATAAGAGCGAGGACTCATCGTTACTTTCTCGATAAGTAGCCGTGATGGGTGTCATGAGGGATGTGATGTCACTGAGAGTACAAGGAAGGATGCCAAGAAGAGGAAGGTGTGGAGATAGGGTGCCTTGAAGTAGGGACTTCTGTTTATTCCAGTTTCTACTTCTTTCAAGATGGTAGACAAGGGGCTATGTCTACATTTCTTTATTTCTTCTTATTTATTGATTTTGAGAGAGAGAGAGAGAAACATGGATTTGTTGTTCTACATATTTATGTATTCATTTTTTTTAATTCTTGTGTGTGCCCTGACCAGGAGTCAAACCCTCAACCTCGGTGTATAGGGATGATGCTCCAACTTAATGAGCTACCGGGCAGTGCATAGTAGGTGTGTTGGTGGTGGGTTGTTGTTTTTTTATTTTTTGGTTTTTTTTTAAAATATATTTTATTGATTTTTCACAGAGAGGAAGAGAGAGGGATAGAGAGCCAGAAACATCGATGAGAGAGAAACATCGACCAGCTGCCTCCCGCACACCCCCCACTGGGGATGTGCCCGCAACCAAGGTACATGCCCTTGACCAGAATCGAACCTGGGACCCCTGAGTCCGCAGGCCGACGCTCCATCCACTGAGCCAAACCGGTTTTGGCGGTTGTTGTTTCTTATTGTTGTTTTGTGGTGTGTGTTGTGTGGGTTTGTTTTGTTGTTGTTTTTGTGTGTGTATGTGTGTTTTCTCAGTACTCAGAGGATTTCAACACACGACACCAGGAACTAAAACAACTCTTGATAGTCATGATTGTTCATGTATTATCCTGTAGAAATATTCATGTGGTTGTTTCTAACACCAGTCCCTCTGGTAGTATTACATGGTATTCTATTGTTTTCTTATTTTTTAGGTCAAATGTTTACAAATGTTCTATTAATTCCTTCTGTTCATAACTCTATAATTTCCCCCTCATCTTTGACACTTAAAAATTATAAACCTTTGCCCTGGCTGCCGGGTGGCTCCATTGGTTGGAGCATTGTCCTAAACCACAAAAGGTTGCAGGTTCCATTCCCAAGCTGGGACATAACTAGACTGGGGGGCGGGGGGAAGACTCGATCCCTGGTCAGTATGCTTATAAAAGACAAACGATGGAAGTATTTGTCTCACATTGATGTTTCTCTCTTCTCTCTCTCTCTCTCTCTCTCATCAATAAATCCATACCCTCAGGCGCATCTTTAAAAAATGATCAACTTTTCATAAAGGCATTCAAGCTTGTAATCAAGCTGATTATTCTCCACATATGAGATCCTAAGGCTCTAGCCCCTCGCTCTGTCATTTAGACTTAATGGTCTTGCTCAGTGATTTGAGGAGGGAGGATAATACATGTTCTTCTTTCTAACTCCAAGTCTCAAAATATACATACAATTGTCTTCAGAGGCTCGTTATTCTAGGATCTTTCTGGTCCCTGAGGAACCCAGGAAGTAATTAATTCCAGTATGACTTAATTTTCCTCCTGTTCAAAAAAGGGTCAGAAGTTATTGGCTCAATACTGACACTCCCAATAGGTGTAATGTCACCTCAGAATGCCATCTTCATGATTTGTTTCCTGTTTGATTTTTTTTGGACAGATTTGAGATTTGATTCACATACCATAATATGCACTGTACAGTTTACATTCATCCCTGGCCGGTGTGTCTCAGTGGTTAGAGTGCTGGCCTGGGCACGGAAGGGTCTTGGATTCAAATCCCAGTCAAGGGCACCTACTTGAGTTACAGGTTTGATCCCAGGCCCCAGTAGGAACGCGTGCAGAAGGCAACCAATTCGTGCTTCTCTCTCTCTCTCCCTCTCCCTTCCAGTGTTTCTCTTTAAGAAAGTCGAAGGACTTGTATACATGCATATACGCATAACCAATGAACATAGACACTGGGCGGGGAGCGGGGGCATGTGCCAGGGGTACGAGAGGCTGGGGGGAGGTCAATGGGGGAAAAAAGGAGACATATGTACTATTATTTGTAATACTTTATTTTTAAAAAAATATATTTTATTGAATTTTTACAGAGAGGAAGGGAGAGGGATAGAGAGTTAGAAACATCGATCAGTTGCCTCCTGCATAACCCCTACTGGGGATGTGCCCACAACCAAGGGGCATGCCCTTGACTGGAATCGAACCTGGGACCCTTCAGTCCTCAGGTCAATGCTCTATCCACTGAGCCAAACCAGTTAGGGCTGTAATACTTTAAATACTAAAAATAAAAAAATAAAAAAAATCAATGAAAGAAATATCCTCAGGTGAGGATTAACAAACAATAATGATAAGGTCCACATTCTAATGGTCTTTCCATATGCTCAGAGTCCTATAACCATCACCACTATCTAATTCTAGAATATCTCAGGTGGTTGAACTGTGTTATTGACTCAGAATCTTCTTCCTCTCCTCCTCCTCCTCCTTCTCCTTCTCTTCCTCCTCCTTCTCTTCCTTCTCCTTCTCCTCCTCCTCCTCTTCCTTCCTCCTCCTCCTCTTCTTCCTCCTCCTCCTCTTCCTTCCCCTCCTCCCTTCCTTCTTCTCTTCCTCCTCCTCCTCCTCCTCTTCCTTCCCCTCCTTCTCCTCCTCCTCCTTCTCCTCCTCCTTCCCCTCCTCCTCTTCCTCCTCTTCCTTCCCCTCCTCCTCTTCCTCCGTCTCCTCCACCTCCTCCTCCTCCTCCTCGTGTTTTTCTTTCCCCGCAGGTTGCTCTTCTGTTCTCTCACATTACGTTCTTTAAGCTTAATCGCAAAAAGTCTCGTCCTCACCGAAACTCTGAAGCATCTGGATGTGAGCGTGAATAACATACGAGATAACGGAGTGCTGGTGTTGATGATGGCCCTGGTGTTCCCAACCTGTTCGGTGAGAGAGCTGGAGTAAGTCTTGCCACCGCAGTGTCTTTCTTGGATGGCCGTGTGGCTTCCGAGAAAGGGTTTGGGGACGGGAGTTGTCTTGTTGTACTGTTGTGACTCCTCACCTGAGGATTTTGTTGTTGTTGTTGTTAATATTTACAGAGTGGAAGGGAGGGAAGGAGGGCAGGGGAGAGAGAGAGACAGAGGCACATAGAGAGGTGGATATGAGAGAGACACATCGATGGGTTGCCTCCAGCACGTGCCAGGCATGGAACCTGCAGCTCAGGTACACGCCCGTGACTGGGAATGGAACCCTCAACCCTTCGCTACACGGGCTGAGGCTCTGGCCACTGGGCCAACAGCGGCCAGGCAATGATGTTGGCTGTGGACGTGAGTAGGGACGGCAGAATCATGAGCATCAAAAGAGGTTGCCGAAAACAACTCCTTGAAGCTCAAGTCTAGCATCACAAAAACACAGACCGGGAATGGCATCTGATCGCTTCATCAACCACATAATTGTCTAGCAACTCTGCTGTACGCCGGAAATGGATACAGAATATTGAATATCCACTGGAATTTAAAAAAATTTTTTTTATGTTATCTGAGTCATCAGACAAAAATACTTACAGCCCAGCTGGCATGGCTCAGTGGTTGAGCATCAACCTATGAACCAGGAGATCATGGTTCGATTCCAGGTCAGGGCCCATGCCTGGGTTGCAGGCTTGATCCCCAGTAGGGGGTGTGAAGGAGGCAGCCGATCAATGATTCTCATCATCGATGTTTCTATCTTCCTCTCTCCCTCTCCCTTCCTCTCTGAAATCAATAAAAATATATACAAAATGCTTACAGTGTTCTGCCTCAGTTTCCCTGATTCTAAAATCATAATAGGAGCTGAGTTAATATCCAGTTAGTTTTGAATATTACCTGACTGTTCTTTTTCTAACTTTTATTCTTGTTGTTCACACGATTGCTGATGTTCCCACTTTCCCACGTTGCCCCCCATCTACCCAGTCCCTGCCACCCCTTCTCTCTGGCCATCACCACATGCTTGCCTGTGTCTATGGGTGATCCATACATGTTCTTTGGCCAAGTCATTTACCTTCTTTTATCGATCCCTCTTCCCCCTCCACTTTGACATTTGTCAGTATGTTCCACGCTTCTGTGGCTTTGCTTCTATTTTGTTGGTCAATTTTGTTCCTTAGATTCCACATGTAAGTGAGATCATGTGGTATTTGTCTTTCTCTGACTGGCTTATTTCATTTGGCATCCTAGTCTCCAGGCCCATCCATGCTGTTGCAAAAGGTAAAATTCCCTTCCTTTTTACTGCCACGTCGTATTCCATTGTGTAAATGTGCCACAACTTACTTATTGGTTGATTGATTAAGGCATTACATGTGTGTCCTTATCCCCCATTGCTCCCCCACCCCAACCCCGCTCATGCCCTCACCCCCCTGGTGTCTGTGTCCATGGGTTATGCTTATGTGCATGCATACAAGTCCTTTGGTTGATCTCTCTCCCTTACCCCCACCCTCCCCTGACTTCCCTCTGAGGTTTGATGGTCTGGTCGATGCTTCTCTGTCTCTGGATCTGTTTTTGTTCATCAGTTTATGTTGTTCATTATATTCCACAAATGAGTGAGATCATGTGATATTTCTCTTTCTCCAACTGGCTTATTTCGCTTAGCACAATGCTCTCCAGGTCCATCCATGCTGTTGCAAATGGCAGGAGTTAATGTGCCACAACGTTTTAATGCACTCCTCTACTGAGGGGCACGTGGGCTAGTTTCCAGATCTTGGCTATGGCACGTAACGCTGCTGTGGACATAGGGCTGCATACAGTCGTTCTAACGGGTGCTTCGGGATGCTTAGGATAGGTGACTGTTGTCTCCACGGAGTCCCTTCTTCAGGGACATCAGGAGGGAGGCTCAGGGACACTCGCCACTTCCTGCTCTGAGACCCTTTGAGACGGGCGGCCGTGGTTCCAGCTCATTCCCTCTCTGCAGGATATCCGGCTGCTTTTTCACGGCTAAGGGCTGTGAGTACATGGTCTATGTGCTGCAAAATAACCCCAACCTGCAGAGCCTGGAGCTCGGGAGCAATAACATCGGGGACGCGGGAATGGAGCTGCTGTGTGGGGCTATGAGACATCCAAACTGCAATTTGGAGAACATCGGGTAGGTCCCTGGGCGGGGAGGGGAGCTCCTGTGTAGGCTTTGGAAGAGCTGAGGGGATAAGGACAACGGGAAAGGGGAAGTGCAGACCCGGATGTATTGGTCTGGTGTTCGGAATGACGCTCTATGGGCACGGTCTCTAGGGCACAACTTGGGAGGGAGTGTTCGGGGCACTCGTCCATACCCATGTGCTTGGCCCCCTAGGCCCCAAGGACTGCCCCCCTCCCGTGTGCTCTCTTCTCAGGCTGGAAGAGTGTATGCTCACCGGTGCCTGCTGCGCAGCCCTCGCCTCCGTTCTCAGCAGCAGCAAAACTCTGAAAAAAATCAACCTGCTTGGAAATAAGTTGGGCGACGAAGGAATTGTGCACCTTCTCGAGGGCTTGGCTCACCCAGATTGTGTCCTTCGGACAGTCGGGTGAGTGGGCTCTGTCCTGTGGGCGACTGGGACAATTCTGTGACGAGATGGTCCAGGCTGCACAGGGTGAGGGCAGAGGCTGTGGCCAGCGCCAGATACCTAGAAAGTGAGAAGAATGGTCTTCTCTGTTGGGATATTGAAAATATACGTAGTCCTGGCTGGTGTGGCTCAGTGGATAGAGCATTGGCCTGCGAACTGAAGGTCCCAGGCTCGATTCCGGTCAAGGGCACATGCCTGGGTTGTGAGCTCAATCCCCAGGAGGGGGTGTGCAGGAGGCAGCTGATCAATGATTCTCTCTCATCATTGATGTTTCTATCACTCTCTCTCTTCCTTTCTCTCTGAAATCAATGAAAATATATTTTAAAGAAAAAGAAAATATATGTAGAACCCTTAGAGCTAGGACCCAGCCAATGAGAGTAAAAAGTAACCCTTGGACCCTGAACGGTGACTCAGTTGGCTAGAGCATCATCCCGAACACCAAAAGGTTACGGGTTTGATCCAAGCTCAGGGCACAGGCCTGGGTTGTGGGTTTAATCTCTGGTCTGGGCACCTACAGGGGGCAAAAGATCTCTCTCTCTCTCTCTCTCTCTCTCTCTCTCTCTCTCAAATCAGTATCCTTTAGTAAGAATTGAGAAAGAAAAATTTAAAATCCTGCATGGCAGTAGAGTTTGTTAGCCGGGCAGGAGTAACTCTCTTACCTGCTCTTGCATGAAGGGAATGGGCATCACCTCATTGTTGCCTATTGGTTGTAGCCAATCACAGGTGCCACCCCCACTCAAGGGCATGAAGACCATTGAAAACCAGCCTGGAGGTTGCCAACCACCATTTCTATAAACGTTGTGTCCACACGTCTACACACTTCTGACAATACCTCCCATCCTATTCCTACTTGCCTTGTTTTTTCTTGGGCTTGTGTTGTTCCATATTATTTCCCCTCCAGATTTATCGGGGTGTCACGGACATGTAACGCTGTGTAATGACTTGATATATGAATAGATTGTGAATTGAGGACCACGATCTGAGTAGTTAACATATCCATCCCATCACTTAGTCACCACCGGTGTGGGTGTGAGAACTTTTAAGATCTACTCTTAGCAATTTGTTTTACTCCATTATTATTATTGACACTATTACAGACGTCCCCATTTCCCTACCTTTGCCCCCCTCCTCCCAGCCTCCAGCCCCCATCCCCTCTGGGTCAGACTGTTGTCTATGACCAGAGGCTATGATGCGTATCTATCCTTTGGCTAATCTCTTCACCCTCTTTCTCCAGTCCCCCTTACCCCCATGGATCTGGGATCTGGTAGTCTGTTCCATGTATCCATGCCTCTGTATTTTGTCAGTTTATTCAGGTCATTTACATAAGTGACATCATATGGGATTTGCGTTTCTCTGCCTGGCTTATGTCATTTAGCATAATACTCCCCAGAGTCCACATGAAAGACTCCCGAGAATGCCCGAGAATGATGAATGGGGAAAAGGGTCCCTGAGGCCACAAAGCCAGACTAGAGCACGGAGGTTACCGGAGTTCTCCCTCGGTGTGTTCTCAGGCTCGACATAAAGGATCTGAACGCAGAAACCATGACGTTGTTCACGACCGTCACACAAAAAACCTCCCACCTGCACGTCACGGACCAATCCTGGGCGAAGAAGGAAGGCAGGGAAGTCAGCTGTAACCTGGGGGACGTAAGCCTTTCTCGGTCCGTCCTGCGGCTGCCCGACCTGCCCTGGCATTTCCCCTCCTCAGACTCCAGAGGAAATCAGCCACCGCTCTGAGGACCTGCCTCCGTCCTGCCCTCCCCACAAAGTGTGGGGCATGAATTCCCATCGCGGCTGGGATGCAGGAGAACGGGTTACGGGTTCTTGTCCATATCTGTTTGGGGACTTGATGGAGTCAACCACTTTCTCTATAAGCTCCCACACTGTCCACAGGAGCAGTAAAAGCACTCTGCGAAGTAATAAAAGGTCACAATGCATCGGGAACAAGTCCCCTTCTATCGGGGGCCGTGTGGAGCCACTGATTGGAGACCCTGGTCCCTTCACTCCTGTCCAGTGGAGCTGCCAACAGCTTCCCCTCAGCGTCCCCTGAGAAGAGACTCAGTCCCATTCCCACCTTTGTGTTTCCACATCGACTGCCTCATCCCGTCTCCTCTCGCCTCCACTGGAGCTGGTTCCCTGTCTTCCCCGGCTCTGCTCACGCAGGTACAGGTGTCCCGTGGGGCAGAGCGACTTCCCCTAAATTCCAGGATCTGTGCGATCCGTGTGCCTCATTAAACCCCTCCTTTTATTACTTCTTTCAAGAGGGGAAGTGGCACAGCTGGATCTGGACCAAGGTTCCCGGCTGTGACAGCACATGTGTGGCCCCCATTGGGGGAGATTGGGGGACACGGTGGGAGTGCCCAACCGGTGAACGGGAGCCATCATGGAAGTTGGGCGGTTTGAGGTGCGTAAGGGCTGAACATCTCTTTCCGGAGCACAAGTCCGTTCTCACCAACAGGGGTCAGGGCTCTCTTTTCTCCACAGGTTTGCTGACAGGCGTCTCTCCGTTCGGTCCATCTGTCCTTCTGACCTTTCACTCTCTCCCTCGTCCCATTTGTGATCTCCTGTCCTCCCGTGGGTGACGCTCAGCCTCTGACTCCCCGACATCCCACCCTGCCCTGTCTCTAGGTGCAGGGAGTACGGCCACAGCATTTCCCACCAGGTTTGAGACAATCACTCTCCCACCAGGAATGTATGAGAGAGAGGAGCCCACATTCCTGGGAACAGTTGGTTTTGTCTGACTGTCATTTCACCATGCGGGGAGGTGGCACCAACATCACATTGTGGCTGAACTTGAACGTCCTCTCTAAAACTGGTGGGCAATTTCCATAAATGTGTGGACCATGTACCATCCTCACCAGGAGGATGGACTGGACTCTTGTTCATGAGGGGGTGGACTCTAGTAAGGTGCCAGCGTCCTTAACTACTGGGACCCTTTGGCTATTAATGGATCTGTGGGCAGAGACCTGTGGGATGAGAGGAAGTGCCTGGTCTTTGCCCCTGGCTCCTGGCACTGAGCCCCTAAACCCTGGGCACCTCCTGAGTGACAGGTGTCTTTGGGAGGCTGATGAGGTGGCTCTTGGCTGAGGGCCTGGAGGCTTCAGGGTGGGGGCTGGTCCCCAGAAAGACCAAGCTGGTCAGAGGGCTGGAACGTTCAGGCCCTAGAAGGAGGCGGAGCAGGAGGAGCCTGAACACCCATCTCTCCTCACCACAGAGTCCTGGGTGCAGGGACCCTGGGCCTGCGGGGCACTGACGGCAAAAATGAGCCCCGATACTGTCAGACGGGGACGCCCAGAGAATGAGACCACAACTCCCACATGGAAACAGCAACAGGCATAGTGTCCACAAGAGCAAAGAAGCAACGGACGATGGGTGCTGGGCCGCATCCGGGCCTGAGCCCAGGCTGACCTGCCCCAGGAAGCTCGCTGTCCAGGGTCCGGGAGAGGCGCTGCATTAGGACACGGGACAAGGCCTGGGGGATGGGAGTCCCTGTGACCACAGGTCCTGGTGGGACAGGGTTCCCCTGAGGGACAAGGTCAGAGGAGCAGAGAGGTGACCCGGCCCAGGAGTGACCACGTCAAACCCACGATGCACTGAGCACTGACCAGGCCCAGGCCCCGACCACGCTCCGTCCTCACAGCCCCTCCCGTCCCGCCTGCAAAGAGCACAGAATACACAGGAATCTGCAAAACTCTTGGAGCTTCCGTTTATTTCCTCTCAGAAGACATTTAATTACAGGGTCTCCTTTAATGACCGTCACCAGGCACGGGAAGAATTGAAGAACCAGGTCAATGCACAGCCTCATTTCAATA
Source organism: Eptesicus fuscus (assembly GCF_027574615.1). Taxonomy (NCBI): domain Eukaryota; kingdom Metazoa; phylum Chordata; class Mammalia; order Chiroptera; family Vespertilionidae; genus Eptesicus; species Eptesicus fuscus. Next base: position 498 of record NW_026557633.1, on the reverse strand, counting down.
CGGAGCAGGAAGTTGTCACTCAGAGCCCCCAGGGAGGAAAGGCAGGGAGGGGAGGGGGAGGGCCCAGCTGCCTCTGCTGACAGGAAAGTGTGGGGAGCAGGGCCAGGTGTGCACCCCCATCAGAGGTTCCTGAGTCAGGAAGTGGGAGCGTGGACACACCTTCCATCACTCAGTCCCCACAGGGCAGCTCCTCACGCTGTGGAGGACAATCATCATGAGCAGATCCAGGGCAGTGGCTGGAACTGGTGACATTCTCAAACCCACTTCATGCTCACAGTGTCCCACAGACTCCCCACCACCCAGGCCTCCCTCTGCCCACCCCTCCCCACGGCAGGTCTCACCTTTAGAAGCCGAGAGAGACACATCAGAGCCCTGGGCGCTGTCACTGCCTGGGGGGGACACACCAGGACGGGGTCAGAGCCCAGGACAGGAGACTAAGGAGGAACTATGGGGGGGGTGTCCCCCATGGCTCCCGTCTGCACTGTCACAGGGACTCAG